>NC_135441.1:27104808-27262308 GCF_051991255.1 Vanacampus margaritifer | reverse complement strand
ACTTTAGTCTGACTTTGACCAATCAGAGACTACCTGAATTGCGCATCGCCATACGAGAGAACCGTATCGAGGGGCATTACTAACAAAAAATAACTTAATTGGATAAGATTAGATCACAATGAGCATGCTTATTTTTCCGCATTAACATGCATTTCTTTCTTTGGATTATAAAGATCTCTTTATCTTTATCTCTATCTTTATTTTCTATATCTATCTGTCTCGCTCTGTCCATCTCGCTATGTCTGTCTGTCTGTCTCGCTATGTATACAGTATATATATCTATATGTATGTGTATATATATGTATATGGATAGATCTCTTTTTTTAGGTATGTGTTAAATGCTTAAATAATCTCCATCACTGTATAAAACACCCATGTCGCATGTTTTGTCAATACTGAGCAGCCCTCGCAGATACATAGTCCTCACAATGTCGTAGTTGTGAATAACTGACACTCTGAGGACAGTGTATTTATACACTGTGAGTGTAAAATAAGTTTTCAGGGCTTGGAGTTACACATACAGTCCTCACAATTCATACTCTGGTCAGGTATGGATTCTCTGAGGACTGTGTATTTTCTTGTTTTTGTTTCATTGTGAAAAATAGACGTCACCAATTTACACAAACCTGTAGTGCAGAAGGATTTATTTATTTATTTTTGTAATGGCAAATAAAATGAGTTTGCATTCACAATACTTTAACCTATTCATTGTTCTGTATGTACTGTAACTGTGTACATGCACAGGTACAGTCTTGTGTATTACTAAGAATTGAATTTTATATGTATTTTTTTCTTCATGTGTACCAGGTTTGAACTGACGCACAACCTGAAGACATAGCTGAAGACGTAGCTGTCACAGACAAAGTTGACCAGGTGACGAGATTTCTTTTTGAATATTGATGTTGAAATCAGTTTTCAGAAGAAAGACGTTAGGAGTGAAGAGTGTAGAGTAGATGCTAGGGCTAAACTATATAACTAACAAATATAATCACAACAATTGTTTATGCAATGTGTATTGCCAAGACGTTAAAAATACTGTATCCAACAATACGCTTGTATGGGACTAAAATTTCTACAAGTCAACATTAAAAATATCTCAAATTGAAGATTTGTTGGCAGTTTGGTGATTTAGATTATGCACTGTAGTGATCTTTTTTTCCCATTAATTTATTTATGGTGGATTTTAGAGGTGAACTCGCTATAATTTTTTTATTTTTTTTTAAACAGAAGTGTAAACATCAGGTAGTTTATTCACTTGTATCAAGCTTGGATAAATGTGCTTTATGTTTTGGACCTTTCGCTGCACTAGAATGGACTGGCATGATGGGTATTTTATCTTGTGTGTTATTTGTATCTGCAATGGATCTTTGTTTCACGCAACCAGGATTAATAGTGCAGGCATTTTCATTGAATGAATATAATTTAGTCAAGAGGATAAATTATGACCCATGTTTATACCGCTGTCTTTAGTTGCAAGCAGCTAAATGTTGAGCAATTGTCTCAATCTTAACGACTGTCTGACTCAGTAAAATAGAAAACGTCTACTGTAACTGAAGGACTGTATCACACAAGACCCGTTTTAGGGGCAATGCCATAGATTAAGCATATTAACTATCCCTCTTGTTAAATGCTTCATCTCATCTTTCGAATAAATGTGGTGACTAGATTTATAATAATCTTTAGTACATTATATGCACAAACTTTAGGTTCTAAATGCTTTTCTAGTTTGCTCCAGCATTTGGCACATATCCCGTTGATTGCAAAAAAAAAAAAAAATGCAAAACTGCTTGATGATGAAGACCACCTATCTTTGGTAAATGAACTTTAGCACATTAGCCCATCAATGGCGGGAGCTACTTCTGCCGCGAGCGCTCGACACTTGTCTCAAGCTTCTACTTCGAGTGTAACATCACTAAGTAACAGCAAAGTAAAGCTAGTAAATATTTATGACCACCCGCCAAAAGGAACTTTAACCCGCATCCGGCAGGTGTCAATTTTAGAGCCGCTGTATATATGCACATGTATGTGTGCGTCTACTGTATATATGGATATCATTGCTGTCCTGTGAAAAACACGTTTCCATTTTTAGGTCGCGGGCTGCTCTCCGGTAGCGATCCTTCTTGGCGGCACGGCTTGTATCACGGTGCGCTTTATAGTCTGGAAAATATGGTGGAAGTGTTTTTCACAGGACAGCGACTATATGTATATGTATGTCTGTATGTATGTAATAATTGTTTTTGTTTAAAAAATTAGGTTGCTGATGTATCCAGTTCAAGTGAGGATTCATCAGCAGAGGAATATGTTCCAGATTCTCACAGTACTTCGGACACTTCCTACATTGAACCTGTTTCAGAAATTCTGAAATCCGAAGGTATTCCAGTAATGAGCTATTAGAAAACTGCTCATCTTTAAGATGAGAGGTAGTCATGTTTTAAAGAATAAAATGTTCAATGTTCACTGACTCTTTTGCATCTGGTTTCATGTCTAATTTATCCATTACAAAGATGTGCTTGACCTAGATAACCTGTTCACATAAGAAGCATTGTTTTATTAACATACCAGTTTCAGTCTGTCCTAAAGTTGTAACATGGTGCTCAAGGATCAGGTATGACTTTGCATTTCACAGTATTGTTATGCACAACAATGCGACCTTATATCAGGTAAGTCATTACACATCAATGTCATTTCAGTTTGTGTAACGCCAGAATGCCAGAACTTTCAAGTCACTTCAGTGACATGGTTGCTGTGTGTTGTGTAAACTTTGTCCTTGTAATGTGAGTTGGTCCTCATAATTACCATTTTTGCCATGGGCGTGGCTTATTTAGCTCATTATCTATGTCCTCATAATTACTGTTTTTTCAGGTTTTTCTTTTTTTTGTGCGTTGAGTTTTTTCAAGTTTTGAAGTGAAATTTCCCTGGACGACCCCAAAAAAAAATTTGGGGTGCAAGTCCCATCTCTCTGGCATTAGCGGAAAGGGGTGTCCCCGTAATACACAATTAAACAGGTTTGGAAAAAATGTCCTCATAATACACAGAGGCAAACCTGTGTGTGTGTGTGTGTGTGTGTGTGTGTGTGTGTGTGTGTGTGTGTCCCGTTTTGACTCGTGTACCCTGCGATTTCGTGAGAGTGAGATGAAGACTAACATTTCAGAAGAAGAGTATTCCGGGGCTCTCATCCGGGTGCCTTCTTTCAGTCTGCAGCAAAACTCTTCGTCAATTTGGACACCAGGGTACGGCGACGCACCTGAACCGGGCCACAGGAACACGCTTGTTACAAAATGACACCAGGAAGAGACGTGCAAGCATTTATTACTTATTCTATATATATATCCCTAAATAAATAAAAGTAAAAATAAGTACAAAAAAAAAAAAATGAGATTCAAAAAATAAATAGAATTAAATATCAATCAATAAATAAAAACGCTCTGATCTCACATTTATTTATTTCACGCTGTCTCACTCGACCATTGAAAGGAAGTTTGCAACGGCAGAGCCCAACCCAAGACACGCTTAGGACCGCCCCCCTCATTTGAATAACATTTCATCCTGACAGAGCATCTGCAGCATGAAATAAATAAATGTGAGAGCAGAGCGTTTTCATTTATTGATTGACATTTAATTATATCTAAATATTTTTGTATTTGTTTTTGTATTTATTTGTATTTTTTAAATTCTCGTTTTTATTTTTGTTATTATTTCTACTTGTATTATATATATAGTTGTTTTTATTAAAATGTATATTTATTTTTTGTATTTAATTTTTGGATGATATTTTTTTATATCTGTTTTTATTTTCACTTTTAGTCATTTATTTATTTTCAATGTTGGCAGTTTTGGCCCTCCATCTTCCATGTTTTCCTGGCGACGTGACGATGGAGGCCGCAAAGACAGCCAGAATTGTGTAAATAAGATTTGATGTGGCAATAAAGGGAAATGATTGCCCTCCGCCCACACTTTTTGGCACCAAAACATGTACAGTAGTTACAGTGTCATGCCAATAAATGTAAAATACGGCCAGCTTAGTCCCGAGTTGTGTTTGACTTAAGAGTGTCATCAATCAACAGCAGCGGCGGCCTCAGCAGTTTATTTGCTTCCAAAATGTTAAGGCTGCAACTCAAATGGGAATGTTGCAGCTCACGTTCCATGTGGAAAAAGAGCACTTGAATATCCTTTGGGAACGACCCCAGGTCCGACCTTTGAGACGGTATGTAGCGATTGTAGCTTTTTAAATGCATCAAAAGTCACCGTCTGAACATTTGACACGTTTGAGGCCCCTCCCACTCCAATACTGACTCGGGATGAATTCAAGAAGGAAAAAAAAAGGCAACTTTGGGGGGGTCACATCGAAACTTTGTATGGAAATAAACACACACTTGACTTGACCTACTTTTTTCCAGGTGTTGCCACAGAAGAAGCCGTCACAATTGCTATTGTTGAACATTTTCAGAGCGTTCCACGGAAACAAGCAATCATCCGTTTGATTTTCTGTACACACTCAATCAGCGCGTGAACGGCGCCGTTTCAAAAGTGGCTCATTTGCTACGGCTCTTTTCAAGATTTATTTGTCCGACTAACGGCAGCCAGATGTGAGCCGGCTCACGTAAGACAAATGTGTCAGTGACGTCACTTTTAAGGATTGCTCACACGTTTCTTTTCTTTCACGTTCCTGCTCAAAAGGCGTTTTTTTTTTCCCTCCCTTCTTTTTTTGTTCCCATTTGCTGTGATGTTTTTGCGGCTTCCCGCGGTGACGTTTGAACGTGTAATATTTCATGTCGAGTCCGCCTATAGAAATGTTGGCTCTCGCTGCAAAAGCAACGCACAATGCGCTCGCCCTCGGGGGGGGGGGGGTTTGGCAACTTTGCATTAACGTCAGGACGCGGCTGCCTGGCAACGCCGTTTGGCGAGCTCACATTCAAGCAGTGGCGGCCACTGACCTACATTTACAACTTCATGTCAAATATTCATTATATGAAATTGTATTCAGCTGTTCCCAATCTAATGTCATCTTTTAGGTGAACGCGGATGTTAGATTCGTTTTTTTTTATCCAATCAGATTTCCGCCTCAGTGTGTTGCCATGTCAATGTAATCTGTTCGGGGTCTTCACAATCAGTAGTGTTGGCCCAGGGAACTTCAATCATACTAGCAATGCGGCTGTTTTTGTTGTTGTTTTTGTCTTCAAACCAGATCAGATTTCAAATTTTTCCTCACAGGGCCAAGAGTTGCTCTGATCGGTTGGTCGGAGCAAAACATGAAACTCACATGTACAGATTGAAGTATTTAATAATCAGCATAACTATTGATTGTGAACTTCTCCAGGTGAGTTCTAGAAATTCAATTACCATTACAATTATGACACTCCACAATTGCAAAATTGGCATAATCATAAAAATGGCTGCTCTATTCTACTCTGATTTGTTTTTTTGTTTGTTTTTCACAAGTTGCACTTTTGTCAAAATTATTAAAATATTAATTTTACAATGCTTAATACTATAGTGAGCATATTGGAGTTCAAAATTTGTACTCGAGAGATTTATGCAAACTATTTAAATTTTGCAACAGTCCTATAACAATTTCTAAGTATATAACAAATACATTGCAATGTAAATTTTCCAATTTTAAAATAACACATTTTATCGATGTTGTGTGGTCTAAAAGGAACGCGTTTCAAATCATTTGATTTGTGTTATTTTTACATGTTAAAATATTTTATTGTTTTGTACCAAAAAATAAATGATGACCAATTATTACCAAAATAATTGTGAATCATATTTTTTTTTCATAATCGAGCAGCCTTAACATGAGTTGTGTCATTCTGCCATTTTTTTGCAAGGTCACTTTGAATGCCGGGTCAAGCTCAGGATTTTCACAAAGCGAGCAACTTCAATGAGAAACGTTCTTACTTTTTTTTTTGTTTTTTTTTTGTGCAGTCAAATATTTTACTTTAACCACCAAAAAATTAAAATAGAATAAAGACATTGGCTCGAATCAAAAGTGATCAAATCCAATGTATTCTTGGCACCCACCCAAGGAAAAGATCTCCCACATGAGAACGCCGAAGGACCACACGTCGCTTTGGGTGGTGTAGATCTTGTCAAAAATGGCCTCGGGTGCCATCCACTTGAGCGGCAGCCGCGCCTGGACAAGCGCGAAATGAAGATTCAAAATCACTGACGTATTATATTGCATTCATATGCGATTATTGCGGATGGCGTCGGGTGAGACTCACATCCCCTTTGCGCACGTAGTCGGGATCCTTGTAGATGTCTCGGGCCAGCCCAAAGTCGCAAATCTTCACCACGTTGTTCTCGGAGAGGAGGATGTTTCGAGCAGCCAAATCCCGATGGATGCACTGAGCGGCGCGCGGGAAGAAAGCGAAAGAGTCGAGATTTGGAAGCTCGCTTGTAATTCGAATCGGCTCGAAAAGCAACACGTGCTTAAGCGATTGCGCGAAAGGACATCGTGTCTCCGATATCCAGGCTACGCGGGGTTATTTATCAACAACAATGGCTGCAGCCGCTCAGCTCGGAGGAATGAACGAGTGCCGGGCTGCGAAAAACAGGTGGCTTGAAAATAGGATGGAGAAAAACATTATAAAGTTTGGACTTGAGCTCGCTGGCTCTTCATTTTTAATCAATCAAACGAGAGAAACAAAACAACATGACCTCTGCATAAAAACGTTGAGTTTTTCATTTGCTGTAATGAACTTTCTGCTGTTGCGCAACACACGACATCAAGTGATTTTGAATACCTTGCGAGAGGCCAAGAACTCCATCCCCTTTGCAACTTGGAAGCTGTAGCAAATCAAATCTTCCAAAGTCAAAACGCGCTTGTATAAATCCTCGGATTCTGTAAAACAAATAAAAGGATTAAAAAAAAAAAAAACAGTCATCCAGTGAAAGATGTTTTTTCTTCTGGATTGATAGGAATGATGATGAAAACAATTATTCTACAAGGAAGACTTTGAGACCTGATGAAAAATGATAAACAAATGTTAAACAATTATTTCTTTTTTTGTTATCAGTCGACTTTAGAAAATGAATACGCATGCAAGACATTCTGCTAATTTGCATAGTAACCCCCCCCCCCCACCACCACCACCACCAACTTTCTCCACCTATCTCATGTTCAGCTCGGGTGGGTGAAGATCCAGAGCCACTTTCAAGAATGTGCGGTGTACTATGATGCCTGATTGCTAGCGTGTTAAAGCCATAGCAAATTTCAATTCCCATCTCGTTTGAAAAGTTGCCTTCAGGCGTAAGAAGTGGGAGCCATCTTATGTTTCCTTTCGGATGAAATTTATAAGCACAATGGGTCAGGTGAAATGCGCGCTCGGGGTCGGGGGGGGTCCTCAAAAGAAGCCCCACCTGAGTAAACAACTCATCAAAGCAAAATAACACCTCCGGAACAAGCCGTCTGCCGTACGGGGCCGAGAGAGAAAGACAAAGAGCGAGCGCAGGAAACGCCGCCGCCTCCAGAACCAGTGGGGTGACGGCGGCCGCCTGCGGGACTGATTGTACGGACGGACAGGGGGGAGGAAACGCGGACCGCAAAACAATCTGAGGGGGAGTGTTTGTGCCCCAATGGGAGGGGGCGGAACAGACGCGTGGGAGGAAGGTGGAGTTTGGGGTCGGGCGGGGGTGGCAAACGGAGGCGGAAGAAGTGGCACTGGTTGCTACAGACGTGTTTTGCTAGTTGGAGTTAGCTCAGGAACAAGTTGGACTCTCACCAACCAATCAGAGGGTAGAAAAATGCCGACATGATAGAAGGCCAGCACTTTGGCTACGGGAGGACAAAGTTGAAGTCGAATCAGTTCGATCAGAAATCGTCTCGTGTTCCGTAATTGTCTTATTTCCTGGCTTCAAATGGACCCTGAACATCACACTCGTCCACAGCTCGTTAAGAGAAAACCGGCACAAAGTGAGGTGAGGAAACATTTTGTTAGGGAAAGCCAAAATAGGACGCCAACGAAACGTCTGCTGAGTGGCGTCTTCAGAGTTCAAAGAGCAACCGGGGAGGAAATGATGCAATAAACGACTTGCCTTCAATTACGAGTCGAACCACCTGGGAGGTTATTTTGTGGAAAACAGTCCAGTTTTATTTTGGGTAGTACCATTTATTATTTTTATTTTATTATGGATTTATTTTACTTTTTTTTCCCCCCAACCAAAAATTAGAAAAAAAGGGAGGAAAAAAATACTTAGTACCCCCATTTATTTTTTAAGTTTATTAAGTGCATTCTCATTTTTTTTTTCATTAATTTTGGAGGTTTAAAGGGGAAAAAAACATTTATAATGTGCGTCAATAATAGGTGGCTTTTCGCTATTCGCTATCTCATGCAAATAGTGACAGTTATATTTAATAACCCAACTTTCTGGGTTATCTTGTGTAAAATGACCCAAAGAATTGTTTCAATTATTTTGTGTAAAACAACCCAATTTTTAGTTGGACATTTATTTATTTATTTGTGTGTTTATTTATTTATTTATTTATTTATTCGTTCATGTATTTATTCATGTATTTTTATTTTTATAGACCAAAATGGTGTTCTGTTTTGAGCCAGCTGTTTTTAGGTTGTGCTGTATTCCTTGTTAATGCTTTGCTGAAGTCATAGTGCAGTTGACAACACAGGGAGGCTGAAATCCGACAAAATCAATCTAACATGACGTCGTGGAAGCAACGCAGCTAAATGAAATGCTATCAAACCGAAGAGAATAGCCGAGCATTTTCATGGAAAAAAATAGGATACTTTTGGTTGTTGTAGTGCGAAGCAGCAGCAGGAAGGTAAACAGGAGGAAGAAACCGAAACGGAAGCCGCAAGGAATGCAAGGCCGTTACCGTCTTCCTCTTCCTCCGAGTCGCAGTAGCTTTTATCTTCGATGAAACCGGAGCTGGCCGAACTTCCCGTGCTGGCCACGCTCTCCAGCCGGCGCTTCATCAACTCGCTCAGCTCGCACGCCGTGCCCGACGACGACGTCTCCTTGCCGTCCTGGATCTGAGCGCAAAGCACACGTCGTGCTGACGCTGGAGCCGTGAGGAAGTCTCACCGACGGAGCAGGAGACTCACCTTGTAAACCACAAAGTCGTCTCGCTTGCCTCGTAAATAGTTGGACAAATTGCCGTATTTGCAGAACTCCACGATCATCATCAAGGGCCCTGCTTAGACGGGACGCACAATGAACCAAGCATACAACAGCGATGCTAATTTACCTTAGCCCGTCGATGGCGTTTTGCATTATATCTTAGCATTAAGCTAGCAGACTTTTTTTTTTTGTTAGCTGATAAAATGATGATTCTTTATCGTCATTGGGTGCGAGTAAGCTGGAGCCTATCCCAGCTGACTTTATTTTGTGGTGACAGTAAGTTAGGCGAACGGCCATCGTGGAGTATACGGGTGAGTAGGAGGCCGTGTGAATTCTGACCTCCGGGCTTGGTGCACGCGCCCAGCAGGTTGACCACGTTGAGGTGGTGGCCGATGTGAATCAGGATCTTCAGCTCCGACATCAGCGCTTTGCGCTCGTTGGACGTGGCGCCGCCTGTGGGGAAGGCGCATGCCATTCATTACGATTGTGTACGATTGTTTCCGATCATCGCAATCATACTCGTGTCATGTACTGCGAGTCGTCCTAAAAGTCATCATCTGTTGTCAGCTACAAATTCAGAAAACGATTTCGAATCAAGCAGAGCTACGATGGAAAGAACATTTGAGCGTTTCTTCCATATACTTTATCCATTTGAAAGTGGATGCACTCTTGTCTTACTAGCGAAAACAAAGCGTGCACTGGTACGAGGACCTTAAGCTGGATATGAAGCAGAACTTCTCAAACGGCTTTCCGCACGTTCCAGATGCATAATAGTGAAGTCATCATGTGCAAATAGGACAGCTGAGTCCAAACACGAGACGTTATCGTTGGCGTTTGGGATTTAATATCGCACGTTCATTAAACATAATGTGAAGAATGCGGCTAAGCTTGACTTAGCGAGGATGTTGACTTTGTGGGGTTTTATGTTGCTTGGCCCAGCCAGAAATTGATGAGCCACAAAGTCTCCGCTCCGTTCGGCAAACCGAGTCAATCTGCTTGCTTGCCATTAAAGTTGACCTGCGAGTCGACGACGGAGCCGGCGAGAGCGTTCGTTATTCCTGACGATGAATTCCACAACATCCATTTATTCACGTGCTTATCTGCGCTGATACGTTATCCGCTCGTATCACAAAGTCCAGGATTGATAATAGTTTGCAAATCTAAACAATGGTGCATCTATATTTCAAATTCGACACCATTTTGTAACGAAGACAATTCTTAAATTTGATCAAGATGTGAAAAAAAGAAATGTTAAAGCCCCTGCTTATTCATGCTTTTTTGGGGAGAAAAGCAGTTATGATAATAAAAAAAAAATTTATGTCAAGAATATCATTGCATCATTACATTTTGCTTTTGTTGGTATGATACAAAACTGGCAATATAATTGTTTGTCTCCATTGTGTTTCACTGTGAAATGCTATTGCCTGAAATAAATTAATATTAATAATAAAAAAAATCATTAATTAGGGACACAATTGTATTTCACTCTGGTTTAGACGCCTTTATTTTTATAAAAAAAAAAATTGGGATTATTAAATGATGTATATTCTGGGGTGGGAGCAACCCTAAAGTAGAAATAATTATTTATTCCTGTGTTGTGCCTTTTTGTTCTAAAAATGTTATTCATTTGGCGACCATATTTATGTGATGATATGTCACAATCAGATTTGAGCTTTGAATTGGCCCAAAAGGTTAACGTAAGGAGGTTTATCGCATTATATTGACCGCCGCACTTGGACATAATAGCAAATGATTTTGCGGACCCCCAATCTACAGCTCGGAGAAGCGCTGCCTTCCATCCCCTCGTGGACGGCGGTCTTTGCGTACGCTTGCGACCGCACTCGGCTTTCAACCAAATGGCGCGTCCGTCATGTGCGGCAGAAATCCATCTTGAGGATGGATTTGATCATCCCAGCGCTCCCCCGCAACGCTCCGTCCGCCATGTGAGGTTAATGCAAGCCAGCTCATGTCGGTGTCACCCCCAAGTTGAACCCGGGGGGCCGTCGGGGCCTGCGTGTGACGTGGACACACGAATTCCTAAGCGCAGACAAATGAATGAAAATGCTGGAACCTTTCAGCATCTTGACGGCAACGGTCTTGCAGGTGGAGAGTTTGTCGATCCCGAAGGCAGACGCCTCCACCACTTTTCCGAAGGCGCCGTGGCCCAGAGTTTTGCCTGGTGAGAAGAAGAAGAAGGAGGCGGAGTTTAGCTTCCATGTTGGAAACGGGCCCGCTTACGTTGCTCACCTAATCGGAGGCGATCGCGGGGAAACTCCCATTTGCTGCTGTCGTACTGCAGGAGATCGTTCTGCTCGTCCAGAGGACACTCGTCGGGGTCAATGATGATGGACGGGCCCATTTTGTAGTGCGCCGGCTGTTGCTGGGTAGGACAGGATCAACACAAACGTTTTGTGTTTGTTGAGCGTGTGCTACTCGCTTTCATGCCCTTCAGTCGTTTCGACCTTTTGTTTTAAAAGGTTTGACGACGACTGAGCTTGAGCTGAGTTTTTAGAAAACCGCTACCTCAAAGTTGTTTGCAGCAAAAAAAAAACAAAAAAACAAAACATCTCATACCTTCCTCAGCTTGCGGATGAAGAGGATGAGCATGAGCCAGAGGAAGGTGGCGGCGGCTCCGGTGCACACCAGGATGATGACCTCCACGTTTGGCTTCCCTTCCTCCCCTGTAGAAAGAGCGAGACAACAAGTCAGCCGCTGACAACTTGAGTGGGCCAACTCCATGTTTGTCATTTTGGGAAAGGCACAACATTCAGATGACTACTGCTCGAAATCAAGTTTTTGTTGTTGTTGTCCAACTCCTGACCTATAGGGGGCAGTATACGATTTCTTCTGACTGTGGTCCAACCTATGAAACTGAAGATGACGATCGCTTCAAGTTGTGGGGAAGTGCCATTAATTCTCATCAAAATCGGTATTTAATTTTTTTTTTTGGGGGGGGGTCTGCGAGAAACCACAAGTTCTGTAAAACAAGGATCCAGCAGATCATTAACATGACTAGGATGCAACCCCCAGATTTCATGAAACCCTGGAAAATGGAATTCGCCCACACTCATCAATGGCTCAAGTCATCAAACAGGCTAAACAATAGCTTCAAACGCGTGACACTTGGACGATGTGCAATTAAAGCCACACATCACTTCCTGTAAACATCTTTGTGAAAATAGCCGAAGGCCGCCTTCTTCTCATTCTTCCTCCAAAAACAATGACACGCGCCCTTGCAGCCGTTGCGCCGTCAACTTCTCCTTGTCGTCATTAGCGGAACCTCTTCACGCTTCCCGCAGGTCAACGACCTCGTCGCAACGACCTCGACGCAACCACCCACAGCTTTGATCAGACGCCTCAAGAGAATTCACTTCCTTGCAGTGTTTGGCAGTAACAAAGTACAAATACTTTGTTACTGTACTTAATGTTACGTTACTTGAGTACTGTATTTATTTATTGGTGTTTTTACTTTTAGTCTCTTTGAAAACAGTCACTTGTACTTTCTACTTACTTCGTCAATTTTTTTTGTACTTTTGTACTTGAGTACATTTCAGAGAGTAATTATTTGTACTTTGACTTGCGTACTGTAAAATAGTAGAATCAGTACTTCTATTTTTACCAGTCTTTTTTATTTATTTTTATGAACCCAAGTACTTGTACTTGGAACGACAGCGTTTGACTTCTCACATGGACGCGATCGTTTTGATCTCAGCGACGGTCCAAAATCTTACCGAGCACGGCGACAAAAGCGCCGGTCTTGACGACGCCCTCGCTGTTGGCGGCCACGCACTCGTAGAGGCCCTCGTCGTCCTTCTTCACCCTCTCGATGTTCAGCACGCCGTCCGTCTTTAGAGTGATTCCTGCCAGCCGGAGGGGAAACCGCTTATTAAAAAAAAGGTGTTCAGTTCTTTTTTCTTCAGGCGCTTGAGCTTGTGAAAATGTGGCTTCGAATAGCAAACATTCTTGTTAGTGGTGACGTTGTGTTCAGCCGGTAAAATAGACCAGAATAACTTTCCATGAATTCTTTTTATCTTATCAGAGGTTTGTCATAAGCGCTCACTTGTTGCTAGGCAGTTTTCATGGGGCTCAGCCGTTCCTAGCTTCCTACTAGGCTGTTTGAATGACAGCCCACATTTTCACAATTGAATCAGTGCTGTTTTAAATATAAAATACAAATTAGGAAGAAAGGCCGAAATATTTACCCAGTTGAGTAAATAAACACGGACTATTATAGTAACACATTGTGGGGTGTAACCACATATTCAAATAGCCTCTCATATACTGTACATTACATACATGTGTTAAAAAATGTCAATTCAACATATATCATTGCTACAGCATGACATCATTTACCCGGGCCTTCCTCCAGTAGAATGCCATTTTTGTACCAGGTGATGTCGGGTTGAGGAACTCCCCGGGCCGCGCACGTCAGCGTCAAAGTGTTGCTGCTGTTCACCTCCCGATCGGTCAGATTTTGACTCAGCCAAGGCTGCGTTCTCGCTGAATGACACAATCGCACACTTGGAATGACAATACTGCACTACTGTACTGCTACTAGTATGACGAGTGACATCTTTTTTTTCTTATTATCAGACTCATTTTCTAGTGAGCAGAAATGTGTGTGTGTGTGTGGGGGGGGGGGGGGGAGTCACTAATAAATTGTTTTACTATTGCACTCGAATTATAACTGGTAAGGACAAAAAAAAAAAGTACAAACAAGTCGGATAGCGAATGAATGCCCGACGGCGAATTGCTTACCGATCACATCCAAAGTAGCCGACTTGACTTCGACCTTATTTTGCATCTTAAAGGCCCGGCATTTGTAACCGGCCGCGCTCTTTTTGCTGACGTTGGGCAAATGGAGCGAGATGGCGATTGAGTAGCGGTCGAGCTGGAGGCGCGACACGTTGGAGGTGACGGTTCCGTTCCGGGAATCCAGCCACTGCAGGTCCATGTAAAGATAACGGGGGGCCCGGCAGCTCAAAGTCACGGTGTCTCTCTCAATGGCCGACTGAGGATGGATGGAAATGGCCTCGGGGTGATCTGGCGGGACAAGGACGGACAGATGATGTCACATCAGAGTCACCTAGTTCATCTTTTCGCTAACACTATCGGAAGCATTAAACTGCATTTACTTATCTTGGCTGGATGCTGGACTTTTAAAAAAAATAATAAAATTGTCCAATCAGCATTTATGTGTTGCCGTATTAATCTAATCTGCCCAGGGAGTTCACAATCACTAATGCTGGCTCTTAGAACAAACTATACACTTTACCCCCACTAATGGTGCATTTAAGCATTGTATTGTATGGGAGACCAAAACTGCCAAAATTAAAATTAAATAAATAACTAAATTAAAAGAATGGATATAAAAAATATCATTCAAAAATTAAACATAAAAATATTAATACAAATGGTAATAAAAACATTAAATAAATGTAAAGTAAATACTTAAAAGTAAAAATAAATATAAAAATATGTCAAAATAAATACAAAAATTCAATTCAATTTCAATCTATGTATAAATAGAATTAAATATAAATCAATCAATAAAAACGCTCTGCTCTCACATTTATTTATTTCATGCTGCAGACGCTCTGTCAGGTTGAAATGTTATTCAAATGAGGGGGGCGGTCCTAAGTATTCTATTTATATATTTATTTTTGTATTTATTTCGACATTTTAATAATTTTTTTTTTTTTTTACTTTTATATATATATATATTTATTTTATTTATTTTTTATTTCCATTCATATTTATTTTTTGTTTTTAATTTTTGAATTACATATTTTTATATCCGTTTATATTTTCACTTGTATTCATTTATTTAGTTATTTATGTATTTTTAATGAATAATTCTGAAGCGATTGTGGCGATCACAAGAGGCGAATGCAGTCCCAGGTACCAAATTGCCGTCCCGGCCAGCTATGAAGGCACAGAGCAGGGACAGGAATGTCAAATGTGAGTTATTTCCTGTTTCATCACCGATAATTGGAAGCACGTTTGCGCACGACGGCGTCGTCGATGGTGCCGCAGCAGTCGACCAATTGCGGGGAAGCTCAGCATCGGCCCCGGGGGGACCCGACTGTGCTTGTTTATTCACATCGCTGTGAAGCATTCTGTGTTCCGTAACACAAGACAGCTGTTGTTACAATCCTGTCCTCGTTCTTTCTTTTTTTAGCCGCATTCCAACGTCCTTCGTCTTCTGGACCCGAGTGGAATTCTTCTTGGGAACTGTCCCGTGCTGGGGTCTAATAATTCGTGAGGTTTCAAAATTTCAATGGTGAGTCTTTTTTTTCCTTGCCAAATTTGACTTTACGTTGCTACGCCAGTTCTGCAATGGATTATTCGATGTGAGAACATTTGGAAATGCTCAGATGCACATAAAATGCAAATTCTCATAGCGAAGTCCTCGCAGATAAAAAGGACGAATAAAAAAGAATGACTTGCTTGCACTGGAAAGAATGCAGTTATTCATAGCTGTTTTTTTGCGTGTTTTTTTTTTTTTTTATCGCGTGCTATTATGGCGCTCAATATGGCTCGGGATGGATTTGCCTCGCTTGCACCCCAAAGCCGCTCAGCTGCACGGGAACGTGTTTTCAATTAATGCCCCCTCTGGTGTCTTTATTGCACACTCGGCATGCACGTTCCACTTTATTATAATTACTCAAGAATATTGTACAGGAAAATCATCTGGTATTCATCCCATATTATTTTGCAGAGGCGTATTTGTGAATTTAAGACGTGTGGAGGCGAGCACTTACCGCTAACGAAGAAAGGGATGGTCATGATGCTTTTGCCGTCTTCATTCTGGGCCAAGCAGGAGAAATTTCCCGACACTCGGGCTTGTCCAATCACCAGGGTGCTCAGGGTCTGAGTGGGGAACAACAGAAAAAGAAGAAAATAAAGCCTCATGGTAGTGATTCACTAGTAACAGGACGGAGACGAGTCAGCCCGTAGCGTCACTGACGACTTCGGTCATGACTTAAGAGAAGTTTGTAGTAGTTTAAATGCGTCTTTGGGACACTTAATACATTTAAAATAGAACGTATTTATACGTTTTTTGGGAACAACTGAGTTCATATTCCATTTGTGGAATATGAGTTATGAAGCAAAATCCAGCTGTTTTTAATCCATCTCAGGGGGGCGGCCATTTTGCCACTTGCTGCCGACTGAAGATGACATCGATGTTGCTCAGTTCTCAGGCAACAACCAATAACAGCTCAGCTTGAATAAAACCAGGTGAGCTGCGATTGGTCGTTATCCGAGACATTCATTGACATTGATGTCACCAGTCGGCAGCAAGTGGCAAAATGGCCGCCTCCTGAAATGGATAAAAACAGCTGGATTTTGCTGCTTAAATCATATTGCGCAACATTAACCCAAATACTATCTTTAGACTAGTGGGACTTCAAACCGTTTCTGCTGAGTGCCCTGCTCAAAGGTTGAAAGTGAAATTCAACAAAATAACCCCCAAACATTGACAAGGAATTAAGTTACATCCAATATGATGTCAAGTGCCGTTGACTGTACTTTAGTCCGAGTGTTGACCCCAGCAGACTTTTTAGTTCTCGCCCTCGCCGGCCTTCTGGGGGAGCGGCTCGGCTCGGCTCGGAGGCCCCCCCCGTCGCGACCGGCGTCTACTTTGCGGGCCCACACGATTTATGTGGAGTGACAGAAAGGAATTCGCCAGCAAATCCCTCGCCTTTTAAACTCCCGCTTGTTATCATTGACCCTTGCTCGCCTCCCTCATAAAGCAAGCGCTCGCGGCCGCAGGTACTTGTAAACAAACAAGTGGGGCTCCTTCCACTATTTATGACGGCCGTGTATTAGAACGGATGCCCTGTGAAAATGGCAACATTTACAATTATTAGCCTTGTTAAAAAAAAAAAAAAAAACACATCGATTCAAATTTTCTTCCACACTAAAGCAAACTCAGTCATACAGGCCGAAATGTTAGACCCCCTAAAAAAGAAAACAAAGATTATTTCTGGTTGGATGAATTTGTGCCCCATTTGAGTCAAGCAAGTCCCTAAATGTTTATTCTATGGAAAGACCCACGCGATGCAGTCAAATCTGCCCTTAATTATGTTTGAGGTGAAAAGACGCACGTTGGGCCATTTTCTTCTCTTTCGTTCGGGTTCGCATGAGGAAATTAGTTGGAGTCTTTAAATGACAGCCTGGAGGAATGCAGTCATTTGTTTGACTTCATCTGATTAAAATTCATCTTATTTCCACCTTCATCACATTCCTGCAATAAATGTTCATTTTTCATTGCCTTTAAGTTCATATAGAAAAATATAAATATTTGATGTAGCCTCAACTTATTAGCATGTGCAGCTATGATATATTTGATGTACAGGATTTGCCAATTCTATCCTGTTACGTTCAGTCTTGTTGTTCAAATGAAGACATTTTAGTCCAATAAAACCATCACGTGAAACATAAAGCAGCCTGAGACGGGCCAAAGTACATTTGGAGCAGTTCAATATGTGCGTTATTGGATTTAGAGTTGAAAGACGACCAGAAAAAATTCAAGACCAAGCAAATGGCAACAATTTGGTGGACTTCTTTGAGGACATCCGTCGAGAATAAACTTTGTCGTTAGGATCGTTGTCGGCAGGTAAAACAACTTTGTCTTATTTTAATGAGTGCTGATATTTTCTTCGGAGTCATCCTTTATAAGCTTGCTTATTGTTTCATACATGTCAACCCATAAGGTTTGTCCGTATTTCTTACGGATTTTTAAGTGTTGCAAAAGCATGCGGGCGCATTTGGAAATGAATACGGATTTAACTGTTTTCATGAAAATAATAATATTAGTATATATTGCTTACCCTTTTTAAATTTATTTAGTATTTACTGTCGGCTACGTGCTACACGTGTGCATAAGCTCGATTTAAACAACAACCGGTCACAAAATCTCGTCTATCGCGCGAGACTTCTAACAGTTTCCTGACATGCGCACTTAAGAAATTTGTGTTAGCGCGAAAATTGCGAGTCGTTCGCAGTGGTTGAGAAAATGGGGGACAGGCCGGCCAAAAAAACAAGATACACCGGACGTTTTCGTTCGGAATGGACGGATTTATTTAAGGTAATTGGTCCGTTAAAACTTGGAGAAGAGTATGCATCGTGTTCGCTTTGTTGACGGGACATTAAGGTTGCGGCATCTGGCATTTACGATGTCAAAGAACATTTGAAATCAAAGTTGCACGAGAGAAATGTGAAGCAACAAAAAAGTCAACCGTCCCTGTGATATTTAGAAATCAGTTTTTTCTTTGTGCAATAAAATGTCATTTGGAACAAGATACTGTCAATGTCTTCATATAAGAAAGAAAGTAAGGTAAGATTAATGTTATTGCATGAAACAGCTTTAGTATTGATAAAACTGACATAAGGATTTTTATGGGAAAATAAGGATTTTATGGGTTTGTAATACAGGTGGGACCAAATTAGGGTTGACATGTATGTTGTTTATTTATTTATTTATTTATTTTTTGCAAATTTCCTGTTTGGAAAGTCCCAAAGAAAACAAATGCATTTGTGCCACTATGTTAATTCTGTAGTTGGTTTAAAAACAATTTCATATTTTTCAGATTCAGGGCCCCATTTTCCAATCAAAACAAAACAAACCCTGTCTCCCATTTTCCCGGTCACTTCCTCCAGGAATCAAGAATTCCAAGTGCATGCACAAATGACGAATTGATTCCCTGCAAATGGACGGCGCTTTTTCATGTGTTTTGGTCAGAGTTGCTCATGCAAGAGTTGCGCGTCACATTCATTGGAAGTGAATTGGAACGGATTTATTCATTTCAGATGAGGAATACGACTTCAATGTGCTCCTCGTGGAAGATTTCCGCTCCAATCTGACCTTGCCATTGGATATTGTCTTGATATTGGCCAGTTGCAGTGCTCATAAATTATTATTTTTTAAACTGCTGTCGCCAATATTTCAAAAGAAGACAACGCGCCAAAGGTTTACCTTGTTTTTTCCTTGAAGCAATTCCCGCTTGGTGCTTAGACTCTGGATCCAGTTGCTGACGTTTCCCTTTTGCGTGACGCCGACCACCGTCGGCTCCGAGTAGACGACGCATCTGCGGCAGAGAGGCAACGGTGGCCGTAAAAAAAAAAAAAAAAAACCCCGATCGTGTCACATTGCAAGGATGAAGAAAAACAAATGTACACGCGTTAAACCTTGAATGATATAACACGCATTTGTATGAAACGCTTGCCCAGATGGAATGAATACGAGTAGTGCGGGTTCTGCGGTTGTATTTCATCCTAACGGCCTCACAGCTGTCACCGCACGTCGGCTACACGCGGAGAGGACGGGCCCATCACGTTCGACATCCTTTCCTTGATAGACAGCTGAAGTCGGGACAAAAAAGCTCACTCGGAAGACAATTCAGCGGACGACAAGCACCCACTCCTAGTACAAAATTGAACATTACTCATAAACTACTCGTCCCGGCGAGTAGGTTTACAGTATGTGACCCGCTCGTAGCCGTCGTTATCAAGAAAATGGAGTCAATGCTCAAAATGGCTTCCTGTAAAACAGGTTGAGCAATTATTCCATTATTTTTGGTATCCAACTTAACCCTCCTGTTAGGTTGGTTTCTCAAGAACAGTAACAGGGATGTGATTTTTCCGCTAATTCGCGGAATTCCGCTTTTTTTTAACCCCCCCCCCCCCCCCAAAAAAAAAAATCCGATTTTTTTTTTTAATTTTTTTAGTAGTAGTTCATTGTGTATGCACATGACTCCGACAGATAACATCTTCTACTATAACAAAGACATTTGTGGTATGCTCTAATATGAGTTACTTTTCATTTGGTCATGATACAATTATTTGTTCATGAAATTTCAACTCTTCAACATTATTTATGTGTTAACTTAGTAATCACATGAGTTAGATATGATGATATTCTCAGTGATAGTTTTTAAAAGCAAAGGCAGTCCAATGTTTTTGAATGTGACTGATTTTGAGTTGACTAAAACTGCCATTTTATATGGGATAGTTCAATATACATTGAAAATTTATGCTGTTGTTTTGTCTATTTCTTTGTCATGTGAGTGCATTGAAAGTACTTAAAAACACGGAAAACCCATGAGCTCCGGGGGGGCTTTGCCCGCCTTGTCCCCCCACCAGGGCACTGCCCTGGACCTAGCTGGGTGCCAGCGGCCCCCAGACCGATCGCTAAATTTTCAGATAATTTCACTTTGGTCAAATCACATCCCTGCAGTAATGATGTTCCCGGGTCAATTTGACCCAGGCATTTGTAATGATAAAAACACATCCCGAGAAACATTGCTAACCTCTTTCGTTGCAAATATTTTTAATTTGTAGTTCTTTAACTTTGAAATGGGTCAGTTTGACCCGGGCTACGTTTGTTTCAAAAGCGCCCAGATAACGAATCACAGCTCCTGATTAGCAGTTTTCAATGCAACTGCCAAAATCATCCATTTTAATTTTCTTTTCCCAAACCTACAAAATGTTTTGTTCTAAAACTTCAAAATGGGTCAATTTGACCCGGGCTACGTTTAATGTTCCAGAAGCATTCCGATAAACATTTACCGGTAATGTAATCATTTGAAAATGTGAATCCATTTTAATTGTCTGTCTGAGATGTTTCAAACTATTTATACTTTTTCACTCTTAAAATGGGTCAATTTGACCCGGAATGTTTAATATTGTAAAACCAACCCAATAAATATTTATAATAGCTTATTATTAACAGTTTTCATTGCAGCTATGTCAAACTTTTTAACTATTTCTTAGTCTTTTAATGTGAAGTTTTAAAGCAAAAAAAAAAAATATTATATTGTAAAATGATATATTCAAATATAAAGATTGATCGCGAAAGGCTAACATTTGTTCTTTAACTTTAAAGCGGCTCATTTTGACCCACAACATAACAGAAGGTCAACTAGTAAGACAATTCAGTGCACAAGCAGAATGACTAGGACACACTAGTAGAACAACTGAGTCTTACTAGTAGAAACATTTTCATGACTAATGCTACTAGTGAGGGCAAAGATTGTACCGGTACGAGCATGTGGCCATTAAGCGGGATATTGGAATCAAACAGCTTTTCAACTGTCCTTGGCTGAATGGAGGGCAAGTTTGGATTCGCCCCTGACACCCCACCCCCCACCCCACCCACCCCCGCGCCCCCCTTCTGAGCCCCCAATGCCTTTGCCGCCCGGCGTGGCAAACAATCAAGCTGATGAGACGAGAGGCCGAGGAGGAAACGGGCCCGAGCGACAGGAAGGGCCCGGCTGTGCGTCACCTCCGACAGGAAACGCCAGCGCGATCTGCTCCAAGGAGATAAGGCCGATGCGTAGGCCTTGGCCGGCAACACGGCGGCGCTGATAACTTCTCAACCTGGCAACCCATAAAGAACACCCCTTGGACCTTTTACGCCAGACGTGGACACACATGTCCGGCTGGTGAGCCATTTGCGAGCCGTGGTCGGCAGAGAGCTCTGGATCAAATTGAGAAAATAATCAGGCTTGAAAATGCCAAGTTGCGATTTGTGTACAGGTCACCTGAATAGCTGAGTGACTACAGACTAGCAGATTCTCCAATAAATGTCAGCATTGATTAATCCCAGCCGATCGGTTTGGCTGTTTTCCACGCGGCTATTTCGGTGTGAGCGTCTTTTCCATTCTCTTTGTGAGTGTTTTCATTTTGTATTTGCTGGTTTCCCTCAAAATGGGAGATCGTCACTCTCATTTTTTTTGCTCTCTTCACTCAAACTCAAGTTTATGGCCACGCCTCTTAAAGGCACACAATTATTACAGTATGCGTATGAATTTCGACTTCATTACATTATTTTATGAAACTGTTTTTCTTTTAATTTTATATGGTGCTATTTTTCTTTGTTAAAAGTTTTTTTTTTTTTAAACGGGGAGGGCGAAGTGAATTAAAGGGAAAATTGATTTAATTTGTGATTAAATTGAGTTGTAAATTTGGTCGTGGAACAAATGAAAATTTAAAGTCAAGGCACCGCTGTAAATAACTTTGGTATCTTTTGTCGTCGGGTGGAATTTTATTCTGAAATAACCTGGCCAGAACCATCAAAAAACCCACAACGGGTCTCAATACCACCCAGAGGTTCTCGCACGACAATTACATCGTACTCTGAAAAAACTAAAGCTAATACTAAAACTAAGAGGGGGTGGGGGGGTCACTTAGAGAAATGAATAAGACAATAAAACACTCATTAAATCCAACTCCATTTCAAAACTATTTTAACCTTGACCCTCCCATTGACGCATAATGAACTGCGCGTTTGTTTACGGCATTAATTGAGGCCCTCCAACCTCACTCCGGCGCTGTTGTTTTTGTTAATGGTGCCGGTTCCCGATAACCCGAGGCTAATGGCCCATTGTTTTGCTGATCTTTCGACTCGCACGTCTCCCCGCTGTCACGCCGCGGCCGGCCGGGATCTCGGGGAATGTTCATCTTGTTTGCGGGTTCACTAGCAGGCTGGTATTCAGCAGCAGTCACTCATCGGACATGAAGAATTACTGGGGGATCGGCGGTAATATATCTCCCCACTGTTTCCTCTTTGGATTCCAAAGGCGCTGACCTCAAATGGGAGGGCGCCTCTCCAGGGTTGCTTTTCGCTGATTAATGTGCTGTGTTCTGAGCCCGTGTAGGCACTGGAGATGTGTTGTTGTTTTTTTTACTGGGACTCTGGGGTGGCTTGAATGCAACTGCGAGACTTCACATCAACTGGAAAAACTGGAAAAACTATGCATGCCTTCATTTATACAACTTAGGGTTGAACTCAAATGTGTGGAGACATAAATCCATCCATCATCCAGGCCTTTGTCCAGGTTGCTAGTGTAGAATGGGGGGTCCAAGCCCATCCAACCAGTCGTTCTCTTATGCTGCATATCCCTGGACTGGTCGCCAGTCACAAATAGAAATGGACAACCGTGGCCCACGGGCACCAGGTTGCCGCCAAGCACGGCTGGACTGGCACAAAAAAAAACGGCGCTGGCATTTTGACTTAGGCTCACCGGCTCCTGCCTAACATGTAGTTCTGCCACTGATGTTTGTTGATGTTTCAGTTTGCTATCTATAGTCGAACTGGATTAACGGACTGGTCCCTCTAAATTGTGGGCTAGTCTCTAGGGGTAAAATGGAGGAATATAATCATTAAAAAAGCACGACTTCGTCCCCAAAAGAGACCGGCCCACCGGGCATATGCCCTATATGCCTGATGGCCAGTCCAGCCCTGCCCCCAAGGACCACGCGAGCCTGTTCCAAAAAAAGCTCACCAGGAATATTGTATAACATTCATTTGAAAATGTAAACACTGGCGGAGATTTCTAGAATGTGTCTTCGCATAATATGAATATGAATTGGATTAGAATTTGAAAGCGTTTCCCAAGCGGTTTTTGCAGGATCGCTGCCAGAAGGGGACAAAAAAAAGTGTCTTAAATGATGACAAGCACTCACTGTTTGAGGACTGGGCTGCTGTGACAAGGTTGCCAGAGCCAGGTGATGTTCGCCGCGGGTCTGCCGTAGGCGGTGCAGGTCAGCTGGTGGCGCTTGCCAAACATGTAAGGTTGGATGTCCACTGGGGCCAAGTCCGACTCGGAAATACTTGGTTTCACTGTGACAAGAAAAGAAACAGCAGCACTTTTTTTCTATCAATTTGAACGTTGCGAGAGATATTTTTCAATGTCAATTCCCATTGAACACGAATGGGAAAAGTTGATATTTAATGTTATATTGTGCGAGTACTGTAAGTAATGTGAAATCAGACAATATTATACCCCGGAAGGCGTGAATTTTTGGAGCAAGTTGAAATTTTGAACGTTGTAAATCGGAAGTGTTATGCGGGAATCGTTTCTCGGCAAAAACGTGAGGAGAATAAAAATCACAATAACAAATGTGAGAATGCTTATTCCCACTATTACAAATAAGTACTTTTTAGGGTTTGTACTTTATACTTTCACTTAAGTATACAGTAGGTCTTAAATTAGTAGTTCTAGTTGTACAAGAGATTCTTTTTTTTAAAATATACTTTTGTCGGCACTCAACATCTGATTAACGACGTTGACATACTTTTTGTAATTTAAACCAGAATCTCTCCCGGCCGTGTTTATTTGTAAGCTTCATTTTATGTCACTCCAATAAGTTTTAGTGATGCGACGTGGGACACTATAAATTTTTCCTTCACATTTTTGGCATTTTAACGTCTGTAGAATGCTGTGAAATCATTCCGCGTTTCTCAAGTCAAACTGGTGACACCAATAAAGACGATTGCTACAGAAGTGTATGTGTTGCTGCTGCGTGAGTTTGAAGTTTTGCGATTCGGTTTTTCCTGATCCGATCATGTCGTGTCAAAAAAAAGATTGGGATTTTTACATTTTCACACTCAACTCACACTAAATGCAATTGTTATACGGTCATGGAATTACTTTTTTCCTTCTTTCTAATGAATTACTGAGTTATCTGTAAATACTCAAAATCAAG
This sequence comes from Vanacampus margaritifer, assembly GCF_051991255.1. Taxonomy (NCBI): domain Eukaryota; kingdom Metazoa; phylum Chordata; class Actinopteri; order Syngnathiformes; family Syngnathidae; genus Vanacampus; species Vanacampus margaritifer. The sequence continues at coordinate 27,237,732 of NC_135441.1, read as the reverse complement.
TAACATTCCTATTAAATATTAATTACGGCAATGTCTATCCAAATTTATTCATGTTAGTTTTATTATGGCATTAAGATGGTGGACTTTTGATAGGTCAAATTGGCAACAGTAATAGCATAATTGCCAGAGTTTTTTAAAATTATTATTTTTTTGATGATATTGTAAGTCGGCCTATGCCTGCTTAAAAAATAAATAAATAATAATATATAGATATTTTTTTTATGTCTGTGTAGTTTGTTAGTCATCCTGGTCAAGGTATTGCAAGGGCTGAAAAAAAGAAGAAAAAAAGCAAGGGCTGAATCGAGGCAACTGTACTCTGCTGCAGGTTTTTTGTTTCCTGAAGACTTTCCAAAAAGGATTTAGGCTAATGATATACATATGTTAATGCGTGTGTGTAACTGTTGTGTGTTATTTAGAGAACTGTGCAAAACTACGAAAACTATTTTTGGGTGGATTTCCACCTATCGCGGCGGGTGTGTAAACGTGTCCCCTACGCTAAATGTGTAATTCTGTAATTCCCAAAAAGGTTCCGGTCTTGCTCCCCCCCCCCCCCCACAGGCCATGTTGACTACATTTGTGATTATAAAAGCGGCCCAGTTGTGTACGTCTTGTACACATGGTGAGGATGCAAACAAAGGCTGCGAACTGATGGGGGTCTGGAGCGCTGCAGCGTGCAGAACCGAGCCAGGCCCCGTTTACACACTGCGCCAAAGCCCTTTCCAAAGAGGCCCGCTAATCAACAACAGCTGCCGCGACATCCACGTCAATCTCCCTCTGGAATCAACAAGCGCACAAATTCCTCTCATACTCAAGCTGCTACCTGCCATTCACTCATTTTTCTAATGAGGCCACGTCCAAATACTTGATTACTCAAGTAGAATTGTCACAGAAATGCTCTTTAGTTTGTTATTTATATTCTTGGAAACTTGCACTTTCACCCTAAGACAGTCTCTCAATAAAATGTATACTTTTATGCCGATGCATTTGCAATATACTTTTGTTACTCATTAGGATCAAATAAAATCTGAAGAAATTGTTAGGTGACGTAATGCTAGAGGCCTGACAAAAGAAAGCCGTTTGAGGGTGGCCCACCGCCCTGCATCCTACTAAAAAAATAGAAGCGCGACCACCACACCACCAAGTAGCAGCTGAACTCCATCTCCACATTCAGAACCAACACAAGAACAATCTGTAATCAAATTAAGGATCATTCATGTGATCTAGCCACAAATTGGACTTTGACGCTGATCAGAAAGTGTTTTTAGTAGTAAATGCTGCTAAGAAAAACAGTGGAGTAGGCCGCAAATGCCCCCTCGCACCGTAGTTTGTGCACCCCTGACCTAAAGTGACAGAAATATTGGCATTCAAAAGATCCCTGTCCAGCATGAAGAAGCAAATAGCTTAAATTCATTTCTAGGAATCCCGTCGTCGAAACGTGAATGTTCTTTTAGCTATCATGAGCTGATTTAGGCTAACACGATGGCTAGGCTAACTTTGCTAATTAGCTAACACGAAGATGTTTAACTTTTACCGGACAACACTGAATGAAAAAAAAATAAATAAATAAAAAATATATAAAACATTTTTATAAAGTGTATATATATATATATAAATATACTTTATAAAAATGTTTTTTATTCACAAGTACAGCGGACAAGCTCACCTTCGACTTCCAACGTGTAGCTAAGGTTCCGGTACAGCCGATGGGCTTGGTTGCCGAGGCTCATGGTGAAGACCCCCTCGTGTTTCTGCTGCACGTCAGAGATGATTAAGTTGTGACCGGAAATCTTGTAGCAGGTGGAATTCTTCAAAATGGGGACGCCGTCTTTATACCTGGGAGTCAAACAAAATGTGAGCGAGCGAGCGAGCAAGAGGTCGACTTTGACGTGTTTGTGACCAGCACTTGCCATGCCAGCGTATCTGGAGGCGGCACAGCGTTGACCTTGGGTTCGAACACAAGCCTCTTTCTGCCCTCCTTGACAACCACTTTTCCCTGGTGCCGATATGAGATGTTGAGGAAGGGGTGCTCTGAAACAAAACATTAATGGCATTAAAACTTGTCGACGTAATAAATACAGTGAACCACCGCTATTTGGCGATTCATCATCGGAACCACTAATGTAACACGGATCGCATTTTTTTATTATTATTTTTGTGGGGTGGGCCGGGTTTTAGCAGTAGTTTGAATGTTTAGAAATAATACCTTATGCTAATTTGCGTTAGCTCAACTATGTGTTTTTTTCCCATTGTATGTTAGCATTAACTTAGCGGACATCGTTTTGTTGCTTGAATATATATTTTTTAATTCTTTTCTGTTTTGTGTGCCAGCTTTACAGTAAACTTCAACTGGGAGTGACGAATATAAAGCTTGAAGAGTATGCGAGTCTTCCTTTCATTTGGTGAAAGTGATGACATGCGATTCTTGACAGTGAGAATGAGAAGAGGCACTAAAGAATACTTTTAAAAGTGTATTTGACGAAATGGATATTGCATTTGAAGAGTGTGAGAGGCGTCAAACTATCTGCGACGATGTACGTGGTCTCTATCAAGGATTTCCACTGGCCTTGAACGCATCGCCAGAGATCAAGATGGATTCACTGAACAATTCAAATGTCAAATCTTGCACCGGATCGGCACATGCTTACCGTAAACGATGACTTTCGCTGTTGCGTTTTTATGCTTGATGGGGGAAATCTCAGCTTTGCAACGATACAAGCCTTTGTCCTCCATTGTGATGTTGGACAAGACTAATGCCTTGCTCATGGTGAAAGCAAGAGCGGTGCTGTCTTTGGTCTTGTTTGTGAAATGGCGGTTGTACTGAAGGTAGAAAAACATCCCGTGAGCGCCTCGATAGCATCTGGGCTGCAGCGCAACCGCGTCTCGCTTACTTTCTTCCTGGGAAAATCCCACGTGAAGCTGATTCTTTCGTCAAAGGTGGTCACGCCGGTGCAGTTGAGGAAGAGCGTGTCGCCGACCAACACCCGGACCCGCTCCGGGGTGACGGTCACATTCTCAAGAAAAAGTGCTGGCAAAAGTGGAGAGGAGAAACGTGTGAAACGTGCTACAAGGTGACTCGCCAGTTGGCGTGAAAAAAAAGCCAAGACGCTCACAATATCTCTTGGGCATGTACGTGGAGCTGAACTCGCGACCGTTGACGACGGCGCTGCAGATGAGCATGTCGTACACGGTTTCCGGGCTGTAGGGGATTGTGAAGCCCACCTTTGGGTCCCACTCGTTGACAATCGTCTCTGATGAAGAGAGCTGTAAATCAAGTTGGCATGACAATTTTCATGAGATGTTAGCATTGAGCTAGCAGACGTTTGTTTGACAAAACCAAATGTGATGACATGAAACATGGTTTGGAGTTTAAACATACATTTGGTGATTCTTTTCTTTGTTCTGTTTTCATGTGTTTCTGCTCCGTATGTAGTGTTGAAGTAGCAGTTGTTTTTTTAAAATGATTCTAACAATGCTAATTTCCATTAGCCCGTCTGTGATTTCAGGCTACGTTTATATGAAGACGATCTAAACAGAAGTCTTCACTTTATATGTCACGTTTGGACTCCTGTTAGCTTTTTAAAGCATCCAGAGCATCTTGGATGGACATAGTCAGACATCTTTGTTTACTTCCCTGTATTGCTACATGGATGTGATTGAAACACATTTGCAGATCTGAACGGAGTTTGGAGTTTTTGGCCGTTTATACGCGAACGCAACATTTTGAAGTCCTTGCATAAATGGGTGTGTTTAACGACGTTTAAAAGTGTTTAAAGCAAGGGAAAACTTATTTAAAGACCGTTTTTATATTGCAAATTTTGATCTATTGTTGCTTATTGGTTCACTGTACGGTATTACATTTTTGCGTATCGAGACTTCTGCAATCATTTATGAAATGTGTCACAGCACACGGCGGACTTGGACGTACGGTACACGCTTGCTGTTGTTGCTTGTTCTGATGCCAGAAGTGCGACTGCGAGAAGAGTTGAGGGAAGGGGAAGGAAGGAGGCGCACGAATGGATTGACCAATGGCAGGAAGGTCGCGCCGGCGTTCTCTGTTCCATCTCTGACAGCTTGTTTGTCCGCAAGTGGGCACAAAGTCACGCAGTCGTAAAATCAGCGCCACAAATAGCGCCGTGATTGGCAAGTTTACGGCCGAACGGATCGAGTTGGACCGAGCGCCGACAAGTTGAGAAGTTCATGGGCGGGATTTCGCTTCCTGTGGCATCCGAAGAAAATCGTATGAAAATGAAAAGCCCTCGGGGTGTGGGTTACCTTGTTGTTTCCTGCGGCTGGAAACGGCGCGTACAGGTTTTGTCCTGCATTTCCTGCCAGAACCACATTTAGCCGGAGATTCTATTCTGAGCAAAAACACTCTTGGAGCCACTTCCTGTTCAAACAGGAAGCAGACACACTGACTCCCTTAGTTTCCCCTGATGTGTTTCTTCAAGATTTGGTTTTGTGGGAACCACCAAGTGACGGCGAAAATGCTGCGAGAGTCCAATCTTGGACTCTCAATAAGTTCACAACGTTGTGGTTCATCCTCAAGTTTCAGGAACTATTGTTGTCCCCACCGAGCAGAGAGTCGAAAATTGTGAAAATTGTTTTATGTTGTTTGGATTTGTTATCGCCAACGATGTCGTTCAAGTCTCTTTTTTTTGTCGCTGAATATGTCGATTAATGAAGCAATAAAATCATTCATATTTTAATTCATCCACAAAAGTTGAGTCAAGGCAAGTGGATTGTTGTTGTTTGTTGATGACGTTTCATCCAACAAGATTCTTCAGTCGCAAATTTCGGTGAGGAGTTCCTCCATTTATGCCTCGGTGGTTTTGTTTTTGTACTTGACTGGATATCTTTTCCCTCACAGCTCGTTAGGGCCGATGTTCCTATTAGCCAGTCCAGCCCAGATCACACGATGTGTTAGCATTAAACTCACAGACTTGAATTAGATGGAATTATATGGTTTGTTTAAAAAAAAATTTTTTTTACATTACTTGCAATTATTTTTTTCTTTTACGTTTCAGTTTTACAGTAAACTGGGAGTGGCCAATAAATCTCATTTGGTGAACTGTCGTCCTCCAAAGGATCAGGCCTTACCTGATTTAAGGTCACAACAGTGCTGGGAGACGAAGTACGGCAAGGAATCACCAGGCTGCTCTCACGCCTGTTGATGAACAAGACGTAAGGTGTGTCGTCATGCGGCTCCACAAATGGCTGCTCGGGATCTGCGGGAGGCAAAAAGGACGGGAAATGATAGATTTGAAAGAAAGGAGAAAAAAAAAAACGCTTTGTTTTTGCAATATTTTTAAACAGGGTCTCATTGTATGATGTCACAAACAGCTGGAAGAGCGAAAAGGCCGTCAGACTAAACAACGTTTCAGGAGGCTGCGCGACTGTCATCAGGAAACACATTCAAAAGATTCATTTGTTTAGTCTGCCTGGTCCAACATCCCAAAGTTATGTTGCTTGCTTATTTGTCCAGCAGGCTTTTCATGCAAATCCAAGGAAAACCGGTCCGATACCTGATCAAATTGTACTATTTCCTTTGCAACAATGCTTGAACGCTAACTTGTTCCATGTGTCGTTTTGAAGCGAAACATTAGCTACGAGCTCGAGCAGGAAATCACAATCGTGAATCGTGTGACAGTCAAAGACTTTAGCAAAAGACACCGAGACTTACACACGAATCTGAAGCTAAATTTTCAGCGGAATTGGCTCACTGCAACGTTTAATGAATTGGAACATGTTCAGAAGTCATCTTGATTTAAAGTCTTCATCCTTCAGCGATTGAAGCGGACCAAAATGAACTTGCTCTGAAATAAGCTTGGGTAAAACGATAACTCTCAGGATTTCCCGTTTGCTTCTGACAGCCGTTTTCTTTTGCCATCAGGTTGTGAAACGCACACTGGCCACTTTACATTTTGTCCGTCGAGAAGCCCGATCGGGCTCTCGACTGGCGTCAGCAGATCCCGATCGCCCTGTGAGAACCTCACGCTCCTCTTTCATCGCGGCTCTTACATGACTTTGACAAAAACAAACGGGCAAGCCTCCCGACAAAGAAAACAATTTGGGAAACGATTCTTATCCGCCGTGCCACAGTTTGGACTTGAATTTCTCATGGTGGAACATGACCTCCGTTTATTTGACTTGTGGAAATAATGCCAGTGTTGAAACATTGACGGGCTGTCAATCCACAAGGGCCGATGTCTGAGATCTCACCTGCGATGTAGACGTATGTGGACGCAAGGTGCTCCTTGGAGTAACCGCAACTGTACTCCCCCGTGTGGCTTGCGTTCAAGTGCGTGATTGTCAGTTTGCTGCAGTGCGACGCATGTCGGGAATCGCACTGCTGCACTTTCTTGCCCTCCCGCCGGGAGTCCAGCGACTTTGGAAGCGTCCAGTGCAGCTGGCCGTGGCCCCTGGGAGGGGACACAAGCAATTTCATATCTTTAAATATATAAAATATAAAATATATATATATATATATAAATATGTCACTCCTTTGTAGGTCATCACAGTTTTGTTGGATCATCGCATAGTTCTTCCCAAAACCAAAGCCCGCTGAGCAGAATTTCCCCGAAAGGACTGGGTAAAGGCGAGCTTGATAGGGCTGGGTATCGATTCAAATTTCCAAGAGTCAAGTTCGATTCGCCCTCTAGTGGTGAAAGGTGTATTACGTTAGACTTACTTGTGTTTTCGTCAGTTTTCAATGAGACTCCTGACGAATGCTTACTCGGTGGAGCCCACGGAAGGCTGTAAGTAACCATTTGTGTTCAAGTGCATCATTTTCTGTAAGCTATAGAGAACCAATAAGTTAAGTCGAATGTTTTGGGGAGTTAAAATGTTAGTAAAAATGTCTAGAAACCAGTCATTGAAGACGGTAGCAATCGTTAGCCTCTTATGCTAGCGGACTTCAGTTTGCTAACTAAGCTAACTATGTTAGCCTACCTTGGTTGTGTCTACTCTAATTCCGAACGCATGTTCTAAACAACATAAAAGTGCACTTATTGGTGTGATAATTATTTCTTTACATGTCGTGATTGGTGTATGCTAATTTATGTTACATTTTCAGTGCTGTACTAATGTGTTATTTTCATTTCTTTCAGTTTTACAATCAAGATATAAAAGCAACATCTCACATCTGTTAACGTTCTGTCGAGCTGGATAGAGCAGTCACACATCTGGTGAGGACGGAACATTCATTATGGAACATCAATTCTTCTTAAATAAATAACAAGATAAAAATTTTAATTAAAAAAACTCCGCAAACATTAAATTCCAAATAAAATTTTACAGAGACAGTAACTGGTTAAATGATTTATTTATTAATAAAAATAGCACACTTTAATCACTTAAGTGTCACACAAATATTGACATCAGCAATGTTTTCAATAATTCAATATAAATATAAATTAAAAAGATTCAGAATTTTCATAAAGTGCAATAAGTCTGGTCTTTCATAAATGTAAGAAAATATTTTAAAATTCCAGTAAACAGTACATTTCAAGAAAACAAAAGCTACAAAAATATTTTGTTAATTTGTGGGGGGGGGGGGGAGATATTCAAATAATCGATTCATGGTTTTATGAATGGATATGCTCGGAAAGGAAAATTTGATATCGAATCGATTATTCGATTTTTTTTTTTTTAAACCCAGCCTTAACACTTGATGCAAACAGTCCACTGGCTGCTGCACCCCAAACGCAAGATCATCCATCGATTTTTGAATAAAGTAACAAGCCGATTTTCATCAAAAATAGAAAACACAGATACGAGAAACGTAAGCAGAAAAAGCAAATCCTCAAGTAAAGTACAAGTACCTGACCGAAGTGAATTAATGAAACGGTTACCTCTTAAATGAATGCAAGAGCAACTCATGGAAACAAAGAATTGTCATTCCATGTTGGATTCCTTTAATGCGTCGCAGACGGCGTCTATTTTAAGGAACAGTGCCACAGCTGGCAATCAACTTTCACGCCTTTTACTTCAGGATGGCAGCGTCGGCATCTCCCCTCTGGGAATTTTGGACCCGGCGACAGCTTTGGCTTGATTTCCAGCCATCTGATAAGGTGAACTTTCACATGGGAACATGTTTCTTTCAAACGACGCGCCCGAGCTCACACATTCCTTCCTCGCAAGCGCCCACTTTTAACCTTCTCATGAAAGGCATCCCAGAGGAACATCAAGCATGTCTCGCATACCGCGGCAGAATTTTGGGTCAGACAACCTCTCGCCGCTCTCATCCAGTGACAGAAGACCAGAAAATATTAGGACGGCTGTGCAAGCAAACGGCCTTATAGGGAAGCGTTGCATTACGTCGATACTGTACATGCTCTTGAACATTCCTTGCAGGCCTGCAAAATGAGGAAGGCTAAAAAGATACGAGCGGTCCCAGCAGCCCCGAGGACTGATAAATGTTGGACCGCCATCAAATGTTCCAGTGTCATTGAAGCTATTTGCCCTTAGTCATTTCCCCAGGGCCTTTTTGTCATAAAAGCAGTCTTAAAAAAAAAAAGGCAATTTCAACTTCAATTGTCTGGTCACTGACACAAGACTGATATTATATTTTGCCACATTTTCAAGAGCTTTGGGAAGTCTTGGCACTCACCTGCACATGAGATGAAGAGGGTCCCCCCGGTGAAGAATGATGGGATTCTCAGAAGGCCAGATTTTCGGCGAGCGATCTCCCGCCAAATAGCCTGGACGACACACACGTAGACACCGTCATCTATTTATTATTTCCGTTTTGAGGTCTAGTCTTCAAAAATGTCTCTAAATCTGCCCTAGTGAGCACTTTTCCTTTTGCCAAGATAATCCATCCACCTCGCTGTACAGTAAAGAGCCTTTGGTGTCATCACGAAACTGTCGCAGAATGTTTCAACTTTGAGATATTACTGTAAGACTAAGAAGCTAAACATTTGTGCACAAGCCAGTACAATTATGTCTTTTAAAAGTCAACGATCATTTTATATAATTTTGGAGTGGCAAATCCAGGTCCAGAAAGTAGAAACCCTGCCACAGTTTGGCTTTAGCCCCTGATGCTAGCTAGCTAGCTAGCAGGTAAACGAGCACCAATGGAGCTAACTAGCTAGCACATTGGGCTAAAGCCAAACTGTGGCAGGGTTTCTAGCTAGCAAGCTAGCTCCCTAGCAGGTGAACGAGCACCAATGGTCCACCATGTGCTTATATCAAATGCTAACATTAGCCAAAAATGTCCACCCTGTCGACATCCTGCTAAGTCTTCCTGTTTGCATGTCTATTATTAGTGATCGACCGATATGTTTTTTTTCAAGGCTGATACCGATACCGATTATTAGTAGTCAAGGAGGCCGATAACCAATATTTCAAGCCGATATTCGTTTGCAATAAAAGAACAAATATTAGCGTCAAAATAAAAAATATATATTTTTTTAATTTTAAACATAATGAATTGGCAGATTTCCAGAGGTTATCAGCATGTGTTAAGCTAAATTAAAAACTAAGGAAGTAAATAGTTCCCTAAAGTTTTGTACTGTAAATTAAGTTTTCCAAAATGTCAACAAAATTTCTTTTCTTTTTTTTTTTTAAATGAAAAGTGTAGGGTGTTCCCAGTGCAGCATCATTTTTATAAAGTGGAAATTTAAATAAATCCATAAATTAAAGTTCCCTGTATCTCACTGAGCAACAAATGCCAATGTAGCTAATTTGAGGTTTTCGTCAGGTTTCATAAACGGTTTCAAAACATCTTTGCAGACGGTGAAAATTGCCTCCTGTACACCACACACTATCAGAACAGTACAGAAGAAGACACTTTTTTCTTCGTTACGCGCGAGGTCCGCTACATTTTAAAAATCGTTGCGTCTCAAGCCCACAGAGCTCCGCATCATTTTGCCTTGTTTTCACGGAGACTTCCACTTGACAAAACAACTTTGTTGAGTCAACTATCAACATGCGAGAGCCGTTAGCCGTAGCCTTGACTGAAGAATGAACACGGTTACACAATAGGGCGGACGCGCTCCGAGCCACGAGTAAGCGCATCGACGCGCATGCACGCAAACACCTGCAGCTGCAACAGCAGACGCACATTTGCCTCGAGTTGGACTTTTATTCGCAACAGCTGTCGAGCTGAAAAACAGCTGACTGTGCCAAAGCTGGTAGTCAGCAGTGCTTTCCCCTCGAAATACTCCAACATCATTGTTTTATTGTCCGAGGCCACGCAGAGGAAAAGACAACGCGCACTTTCATCAGCGGGATGGAAGATACAAATCATGCTTTGTGCCCTTCGCAAACAATGACAGAATGTACTTTTCACTAGTTCATAAAAATCTGCTGTTGACTGCTTCTTGTGACAAACACAAACGTGTCGTCTCGCATCTGCATGTTCGAGAATGGCAGGAAATGACAACTTTGTAGAAACAATAATTGGGTCCTGGGAGCAAATTTCCCAACCACATCTGGCTTTGGCTCCAAGTAGAACGCAACACATGTCAAGAATGAGACCTCCGCTTGCATACGTAACCAAACCAAAAAAGAAACTTGACCTTGAATTGCACTCGCTCATTTCATAAAGCGGGCCAATTGCCAAGCGATCCTCCGAAGTAACTGGCTGCAGATGGATGAATCAGCAGGCGCCCTTGGGAGCGCGCTCGAGCAAACAACGAAAACAGCCCGCGCTTGCTTCTCAACAACTCCCAACCTGCGAGGGTGCAGACACCCTTCGCCCCCCGCAACAGCTGCGTGCCCCACGCTCCTCTGACGGAAGAAAAGGCCAGAAATGCCGCTTATCGGCTTGGATCAAAGAGTCCCGAAGCTGGTTCTCATTTGGAGCCATTTAGGGAAGAGGACCGGCACGCAACAAACGCGCAGAAGGGCAACGAAAGAGAGACGGATGACCTCCGCTTCACTTTCTCTCTGTACTGCAGATGGGAGAATTCACAACAGCTTTCTGTAAAGCTCATTCATTAAATCGAAGTTTACGATTTTAGCTTCATTTAAAATTCATTTTAAAAGGCAATAAAATGCCGAAAATAGAATTTCGAATTGCTACTGCCCCCTGTGGACAGAAAATGAAACTGCATTTTCCTTTCAATATTTGGTTTTATCCGATCCAGTCCTTTTAGTTGGACCTTTTTCCAAAGAAGCAAAGTGGGCGTGTCAGAGGGATTGTGAGCTGAGTTGCCTCCAGTAAAAGCCGTTATTGCTCCCAATGAGATGACTATCACCGTCCAGGGAAACGCAAAGAATAGAGACTTCCCGTCACTCCTTTACACGTCGTCTCCAACGGCAGCATCAAGGTGAATGGAACAATGCGGCCTGATGACGCTTTTGTTTGGGCACGCCACTCATTTCCAAGAGCAGACGCAGAAAAGGGGAGCCAGTGACATTATTAACAAAAGATGGAAGCGTCATTAGCGTTAGAAAAGAAATGGTGACCCTGACGTTTGCTAGCGAATGGCAGCACGTATCCTGTCTCAGCGTGACTCACCTTCATCTTTTGGAAGCCTAACTTGTGATACAATAAAAGTCCCTTTGAAGTTAAAATAATGACATCTTATCAATTTGACACCACAAAAAAGAGTGTTGTTGAAAAAAAAACAAAAAAATAACGGGCATGTCCTCATTTTTGTGCCAGGACAAGTCAAGTCTACTGTGTTTGGGGAAAAAGTAGACTAGATTTTAGATTCGCAAAAAACAGGTCTAACTTGTGGCACAGGTAGTGTTGGCAGACAGACTCGACTCCACAGACGTATTTAGTGGATGTCATTGTATTCCATTCAAAATATTACAAAAGCATGGAAAAATCTCTTTCAATTAGTGTTGACATAAATTCTTTCAAGAAATATTTGAAGTATTTTAATAGCACCCCTTTGACAGGGCGGCCGGGGGGTCACACAAAAATCTCCACAGTTGATTACTACATAGTTCTTTTTGTTTGCTGGTTTATCTTCAACGTATTTCCAAACAACTTTCTGCATTCGCATTACAGGATCTATAACAGACGACGAGTTTGATGACGACGCTTTCAGAAGACGTGCCACCAATCTGTGTTTGATATTTTCTATCGGCTATAAAACAAAAACAAAAATCCGACAGTTTATAAAAAGAACTCACGCAGCCTGACAAAGCGAGGAGCTTTTACGACGTGGCGGTGCAGCAGGTTGCGGCCCAAAACATTTTTTTTTGCGCCAAGTTACCTTCGGGTGGAGAGTCTCAAGACAAGCTAGTAAGAAAATAAGAGGTCAATCCTCAAGTCTGAGCTCGGGACGCCATCTCAGATCAGCTGCCAAACTGCTCAATCTATGCAAGCCCGCGTGTGTGTTGAATTTATTCTTCCTTTTCCTCTGAAATGTTCCCACTTTGCCAGCGGCAAGGTTAAGACAACAGTTAGAGAGAGACGTTTTATTAGCTCGAAACGAGTCTTTGGAGAATTGGAAGCAAAAAAAAAAAAAAAAAAGAGAGAAACATCTGGGGGTCGTGAAGGTCCAAGATAAGTTGGAGAAAGCCAACAAACAGAAATCTGTTGGATGAAGCTTTTAAAGGAAAACTGAAAGGATTCGGCTTCCGACGGACTTCATCACGGCTGACCGGCACACAGAAGCTCCTCGAAATTCAATTCTCATGCAGGATTTATAAAGAATATTTTGCAGGCCGAGTACGCAGCGGACGCGTCGATCGTCCCAGAAGAAGAGAAGCGCAGAGCAATTTGGATCGTTAAACTTCACAGCTTGTGGAATCCACTTTATTTAAGCCAGGAGAGTGTCTGAGTTGTTGTTGTTGTTGTTTTTTTTAAGTAATATTTGCCGTCGAGCAACGAGCCTGCATCGGACTTGGATGACCTCTCATTACTCCCATTTTCCACTCCAGCATCTCAAGTGTCCGAGCGAGGAGAAAATCCAAAACACAAGCCAGACACAACATAGAAGTCAGATTCTCACATTATTAGAGCAAATATTTGAGTGATAAAAAAAAGAGCGATTCAGTTACAAACAATAGTAAACTGTAGCACAGACTTTTAAGCAATCATTTTTAAGGTGTTTTAACAGCCCGCCTTCGCTCTAGTAGCAAGTCGATGTAGACGGTGTCATTAAAAGGAGAAGAAGCAGAAAAGGTCCCCAACTATCACTTTATTCTCAGAATTCTCACTTTAAAGTCAGAATTCTGACTTTAATCTCAGAAATCTGACTTTAATCTCAAAGTTCTGACTTTAAAGTGAGAATCCTGCCAAACTTTTTTTTGTCTCTTCACTGACCCTAATCCTCTTCCGTGCTTTACTAATTTTGCCATTTTGTTTGTTTAATGCTGATGTCATTCTCAGTCGACACCAAGTGGCAAAATGCCTTTTAAAGGTGTGCATAAAAAATAATGATGTCATCAAATTCATTAAAAACATCATATTAGCTTTTACTGCAGAAAATTGCAAAATGAGTCAAGTATTCCAACTTTTCCTCGAACCTTTTGACGTGGGCCACATTTTGAATGCATTATTCGAAAGCGCAGCAGGCCACAAAAGTCCCCCGGGCCAACTTGGCCTCATGGAAGCAAAATATCAAGACACATCAGCATCACTGCCGGTGCAGTGCACTCAATGGGTTCGAGGCGGCCTGCCGCTCCTCCACTAATTGCTCTAACAGTCGGCGGCTCCTCCTGTGCAAAAACAATGCCCCCCCCTCCCCCTCTCGGCCGTTGCCAGTCACGGCTTGCGAGTCGCATCCAGGATGAATTCTTTGCTCAGGTACATGTCACACATCCGTGACCTCCCCCCGCGCTCTGCCTGCCTTCAGCCCCAACGTCCGCTTCCTCCTTGTGTCTTTCCCACGCCTTTGTGTGTGGACGTGAAGGAAATGTCCTCCAAACAACACCGCCGACAACAGCGTGCCGTAAGGTGTGAGCAGGAACGCCGCTTCCTTTGTTTGGATGAGCTGCTAAACGCCGTGCGTGCGTCTCACTTGGCCCGAATGGTGGAAGGACGTCCACCTTTTGACACGCTGTCTTATCATTGCTGGCATGTCCTAAGAGAGACAATGGCATGGCGTGCGGGGGCCCGTGGAGAAGAAACATACTGTACATTATCTGGAGTTGAATCCTCTTGATAACAATTGCTGGAACAAACATGTTCATGTTGTGAGGAATGTGCTGATTTCAAATGTCTTCAAAAACAAGCGGGGCCACAATCAATCAATCGATCAATCAATACAAGAAAAGATTACACATAGCTGAGTGTCACAATGCATTAATGTAATCAGCACACATTACAATGGGCCAGGGCTACCTCTAGTGGCTTGGCAAAGAAGTGAAAAGCCAACGACACTTGCATTGGACTTTGCTCGGAAATGTAGCAGAACCACACAAATCCGAAGAAGCTCAAAAACAAGACGTCGTGTCAACGTCGCTGGAGCAAAATGAACGAGGACCGCTGCGAGATGACACGAAAGGGAATGAAGACGACTCTGCTTATACATAAGAAACAAAGACTTTAAGATGAACGTTTGAGTTTCTTTCCATCTCACTAAAGATTTGAATGGATCATTTACAATCTTAAAAAGAAGAAAAAAGCTTCCCCGTAGTACCCATTTGGCCTTCAGGCAAAAAATGGCACTTCTAAATGCTACCCAAAATAAATGTTCATATATGCATACAAGCCAAAGAACCTTTTTTGGATACTTTCCAACATCCATAACCACTAAGAATGGGTGCTAAATAAAACTTACAAATAAATAAATAATAATAAATACAACTTTTGGGTGCTAAAGTACCCTTTTAACCCAAAGCGGTTCCGCACTTGCTGCAAGCCAAAGAACTATACGGGTACTATGTAGAACTTGGATTTATTTATTTTTAGCATGAATGGTGGAATAGTTGTTGAGACAATCTTCATATGACTTCAGATTAATAATAATTTAAAATATATAAAAAATAAAAGCGACTGTTCTTACCACTTGTGAGGGACGACCAATTCAAGATGACTGCCAGCTTGACGCAGGCACACAGCACCGTCATCCTTTTCAAAAGCTTCAACAAAGTCCCCCAAAATGGAAAGTAGTAGTCCCCTGGTAGTAGATGAGTTTCAAATTCCGCACGTGTGGCAAAAGTTCCCTCCACGGAGAACTTGCAACTATGACGAGCGCCTGAAAGAAGCCTCAGGTGGATGCGCGTCAGCAAGCCGCGGTTCTGCCCGCTGCCATGACGCGATCTGCGGGGGAGCTCTCCTCCTTCACGCCTTCATTCCCGCTCTTCTGCTTCCGTATCCTCCGGGCAGGTGTTCCCTCCCGGGACGACAGACAGACAGATGACTTCAAGAGAGGATGTGGGCTCTAATTGGAGATGTGTTTTTTTTTTTTTGAATGGAGTGTGGCGTGCAAAAAAAAAAAGGAGCAAGATGAACATGCAGGGACGACCTCTCCGGTGCCTGCGTGTGCACAATGAGCAGCCCGCGCGTCAGCCACCTTTTTATGGGGGTGGGGGGGACGGAGGAAGCGCGCGACGTCACTTTGGAGGGGGGGACATTCCTCTACTGATTTGCCTCCGAGCTTCTCACACAAGCAGGGGTGGGATGAGGAGGGCTGATGGAGATGGACGCCAATCCTCTTTGAGCAGCATCTGCTGGGAATATGACAAAGTGTGAAGACCTTATTCTGAGTTAAGACTTGTTTCTAAAGACGTTAGATATGTTTGAAGATCATTTCTGAGAGCATGTGCCGTGCCCCTCCCCCACTGTATACGCGCCTTGTTGCCAACATCAGTGTCTTGGCCATTTTCGAGTGACTCATTGTTGGCCATGAGTGTGTCCATGTCATGCAGAGAAGGTGGAAGAGCAAGGGGGGATTTATTATTATTTTTTAAGTCAGATGTGGAAGTTTTATTCATTTAATTGTATATATATATATATATATATATATTTTTTTTTTTTATACCAATTTTGGCATAAGTCGCATACAACAACATGTAAACAATGACAAATTACAGGAGTAAATCACTATGTCTAATTTGACCTTTTCTTCTACACAGTCAATTATATATAGTAAATTTGACTCTATTTAGAGTGGGACCGAATAGACTCAGTTTTAGAGTAATATTTACACTCTGAAGAGAGTAAAATAAAGAATTGAAAAATACATAAATAAAAGTCACTCAAGGGTTGAGGAACAAACTTATGACCTTCATGTTGGAAGACAGCCGATCTACCCCCTGTGCCACGCAGCTCCTGCTATGTGTTAGTACGTCGCTCGTGTCAGTTGGAATCTTCTTAACTCCAAGAGACCAAAAATGCTGTTTTTGGTCTCCTCTTGGAGATAAGGAAGGGCATAGCTGAGGTGGTAGTGTGGCTGTCTACCAAGCGGAAGGTCGTGAGTTTGTTCCTCAACCCTTGTGTGACTTTTATTTTAGTTTTTTTCAATTCTTTATTTTGCTCTCTGTAGTAAAGTGTAAATAATAGCCTAGTCTAAAACGGAGTCTATTTGGTCCCACTCTAAATAGAGTCAAATTTACTTTACATAATTTACTGTGAACTTAAGTAGAATTTGGCAAAATTTTCCACTTCTCAATATTTTGTTTGCAATCCTGCTATGTGGATCATGTCTATCAAATCAACAGAATTTTTCCACAGCGGTTGTTGTGCAGCACCAGCGACTTTTTTTTCAAACTTTCAAACTTAGGTTCCAGCTGTTTTGTTGTGTTTCGTGACATCGGCCAGGAAGGATTTCACTGCTATTTGTTTGTTGGTGGAAAGAGGATTAGGCTAAAACGGTTGGACCATAAAACGTTGTGAATTGGTGGCTGCTTGGGCCAACTCATTACATTTTTGGTGCTGAGTCCAAAAAGAAGCCCGCCCCCCCCCCCCCACCCCGATTTTGTTAACAGTTGACATTTGATACAGTCCACTCTTTCTCACTTAATGATACTTGTCACAATATTATCAGAAAAATAAATATTAATCTAAAAATATTTGTAACGCTTTACTTCTTACCAGTGGTTTATTAATAAGACAAATAGCACTTAAAATGTTATTGTACTTTATAATAGCATACAGTCATGACCTAATTCTTCTGAGTGGAAAGAATTAAAGAACTTCTGCCAGCTTCAAACAAAGCAACACAATGTTTACAGTTTGTGCCACTTTTTTTTTTCTTTCATTCAGTGGATATGGTCTTGCTCCTTGTGTGCCTGCTTTGGCCACTTGGGGGCAGTATAATTCAGACATGATAAACAAAGAAGAGTTTCACAACTGACTCAGTAAGATGCCGTTGTTGGAAGGAAAAAAAAGAAATATTGGTCACTTTTTGCGTGAGATTTAAAAAAAAAAAACACACATGCCTATGATATGTCTTGACGGCTTGTGTTCAAATATCCATCGCTTAAAGGGTGATAGCAATGAGTTGGAGGGTTACAGACAAATATTTTGTATTATGACACCTTTATATTGATATTGTTCACCACACTTCAGCATCCACAACCAAATCGATAAGGAGAACATGACTACATAATGTTCATATGATAACACTTTCTATCTTGAATCACTTTTATTTTTGAACTATGTTGTTTTAAGTGACCTTTGTGCGGCATTCTCTGATCAAATCAAACTCTTGCTTGCGAGGTTAAAGGTAGCAGCACTTACAAAATCTTGCCTTAAGAGGAAATTCAATATCAATCATGCACCTCACTGTTCTACGGAATTAATTAGGGTTTTATTTTTAACTTAACAAACAGGACGCAGTGCTTTTTATATCCATGTAAATAATCTCCTTTTGTTCAGCACTGCCCCGCAATGTGTGGATGTGCCGCAGACAGTTTTCTTTCGGTCACAGTAGCATGCCGGCACTGTAAATAAGAACATCCTGCCCTCACCTTTCCGCCCAAAATCTGCACTCCGCATCCCTGTAGCACAAAAACATGAATGTCATAATACGTTAACATCTGGAATTGTGTTCATTTACATGGGATAATTACTCACATCAGATGTATTTAAAGATTCAAGACCTCAGTTGGGGCATAAGTTGAGGCACACACGTACACACTTCTGGACAATTTTTCAAACAGTCCGTGGTTTGGCTGAACTCTGTGTTGATCGCACACACTAGAATTTGCAATAATGAATCTTAGTTTAACATTTACAAACGTCAGCCCTGACCGCTTTCCAACCAGATTAAGGTTGAAAAAAATATCAATCTTAACACCGCGTCACACCACATGCTAATCGCTCAGGATCATCTTTTAGATACACCAGACAATCAAGCCATCTTGATCAGAATTAGGCCTATATTAAATTTAAATTAGATTGAAGACCTTTATTGTGACGTCACAAACGTATAGACAGACCTTAAAAAACACGCACATATTAGTTTTTTAACAGGCAAAGCAATTTGTAGATGAAAGTAAGCAACACAAATCGATTTAATGTACTGTAAGTAATGAATCGACAGCAGAAAAATTCTTCAGCAAAATGAATACAACAAATCTAAATAATCAGATTGCGCAACAGAAAGGGCAGTACGTCAATGTATAATCCTGATTTGAAACAAAGATATGTGTGCGGACGCTCCTTGTGTGTCCTCACACTCCCAACTGATAAGTCACCTCAGAAACAATTGGTGGAAGTTGCTGGCCTAGATGGGAGCATTTTAAAGTATCTTATTTTGGATTGTTCCGGTGCTACAAACACGCTGAAGGATGAACTGGTTGAACGCAAGCAGTAGATTCACATGACAGTTTTTGTTGTTGTTGTTGTTTTTAATTATGGTGTAATATTACTAGTACTTATAGCAGTAAATTAACATATGCTCCTTTTTAAAAATAGAACATGGAATAATGAAGCACAATGGAATGAATGTTTTAGATGTATAGTGTGCTTCAGGCAGCAATTTGTGTGGCTAATGTTCTGTTTGTATCTTGTACGTCAGAGATGGGCAACTTAAATGATGGAGGGGCCCACAATTTTTCATCAGCGCTACTGGGGGGCCACATAGGACCACACACTTTGGAAACACATGTATGGTAAAAATGCAAAAATCCACGTATAATCAATTCCCATTTAAATGCATTGGATAAATTGTGTGAGGTTCCACTGCAGTAGAGGAAACATGATTATATGCCCCAATATATATATAAATATATATTAATTATAAAAGAGCCATACAAAGAGTGTGAAAAATTTGCAGTAATTGTTTCTTAAATTACGTCAGACTGTGAATAAAATTGTATTGGCCTATGGTTTTGTTTATCAAGTATCAGAAAGGTAAATGCAGAGACCCTTAAAATAAAAATAATATTGGGATTACATGAGATTGAGATTGGTTTATTTGAAAGGGGACAGTGCAATTTCACAAAACACATGGTCAAACATGTTTAAAAAAAACAAAAACAGAATTAGCCAGATTTGTAGTCTTCTGTCCATGATATCAAAGAAACATAAAAAAGTAAAAAAATAAAATTTTAAATATCGCAAGCAATACATAAAACTAGCCAGATTTGTAGTCTCCTGTCCATGACATAAAAGAAACATTTTTTTAAAAGTAAAAAGAAATAAATACACAAAAATCGTAAGCAATACATAAAACTAGTAAATCACTAGATAAATTATTCACAAATATTACAATATATATTTATAGTACATTATAACGAATTAAGAAGCACCAATAAAAATGTCATTCAAAAGGATTACATTTCCTACACGGTGTCCAATATAAAGGTCGATTTTTTTTTTCTTCCTTAGCACTTCAGTGCTTGTGGCACACTTGCCTCTTGGTAGCTCTCAGTCAAGGGCTAAGCTAACTTGGGCTACACTTTTCCCGGTGGCGATCGCTTAAAATGGAGCGCTTTGTTTCAACTGTGACACGTAAGAATCGAATACGCACCGACAGAAAGTACGTCTTTATGCCAACGATAGTATTTTAGACCGTTTAGTCGACGAATTGCGCATGAAACGACTTGCAAATGAATGAATTCGCGTGCTGGCTAACAGGTGGCTAGGCTAACATAGCGAAAGCTTAACGAAGCTATCAGAGCTACAAACTAACGCAAAAAATATGAATTAACTCTCTCTTATTTCCAGCCCAACCAAACGTCAACGTTTGTATAGTTAGTTACTAAAACCATGTAAATAAGGATATTCAATTATAATTACTGGCAAATTAACACCATAGCCATTTTACCTCCAAGTATTTGTCTGAATTTGAACTAATATTCATCTTGGATGGATAGATACATAATTTGTTCAATTGTTTGACTTCGACTTAGTACAATGTTAAAATACTACTCTATAAAGGGTCTGTGAAAGTAACTAGGGATTAGAAATTTCTTATAGGTTTTTTAGTATCCCTGACACTCAAGTCTAATGGTGATTGTCTTTAACTCATTTTCTTATTGTCTTATTTCTTATTGACTTAAATGTTCTTGTTCATTACATCTCACACTGTAAAGGAAACTGGATGACGCCACATTGCTTGTTTCAATACATGTAAAACAGGAATATGGATTTGATTCCCAATGTTTAATGCCTGGTTACTTTTCACCTACCCTCCGTAATGTAATTTCCCTCACATAATAAAAAAAAGTATATCAATCTATCAGTTACATGAATTAGTGGTCCATTGTTGGTCCACAGTAGGGCTGGGCGATATGGCCCAAAAATAAAATCTCAATTTTGTCAGTCATTCAGGACGATTACGATTTTAGTCGATTTTAAACTAATAAACCCAACAAACATTTATTTCAAGGTTTCATTCATTCAAAAATTATTCCTGTGCAAAATGTTCAGACAACAATAATGTATACTGATTCTAAATCAGCTTGAACATAAATTTAACTTTCATAGTTTGTGCTTAATTGCCACAATTAAGTAGTTGTTAGCTATTGTAAACATATCTTGTAAAGCAGCCATCCAGCATTCTGCCATTTATGCAAAATTAAAACTCACAGAAACATTTGGAGGTAACAGAACATAAGAACAACAGCTTTTCATAATCCAGAGCTCCTCCCTCCACTACTTTTTTTTAGTGGCTCAGTCACTCTCATACCATGAGTTGAGCAATACGTATACCATGCCACAAGCAAACAAATTACTTTGACAGAACACATGCTGACTCGACTTTTATTTTACTGTTCAAAATCAGTCCTTTTGTGATGATGTTCTCAGGGCTCACAGCAGATCTTGTTCAGAATCAGCAGACAAATTCCAGCGAAGTGATTGACATGATCGTCTCGGAAGTGTCCGCTCTCGAAGATGATGTGAAAATTGTGGATGCACAGGTAGATTCAAATGTGACCCGGTACAGCTTTCACCTGAATACCGTCTATCCCCTGACTGAAGGTATGTTCCAATTCTTCCATGTCGCAGCTTGAAGAGTGTGCCATCCAGCTGTGGAACTGGGCTGTTTGTAAGAATGTAGGCGACTCCATCAATACAAGTGAGAAAGCCAAAGGTACAAGCCGAACAATAATGATTACGATATTTGGTTACAAAGTAAAGATATAAATTGGCATATTAAGACTGGCTGTGTCCTATCACAATAATCCAACTTTGCAGTGCGCCATGCTGCATGTTGTCTGATGTACTGCAGTAATCCTGTTAACCCACCAGAGGGCGCCATCCGAAAGCAGATCCTGGTGAGCACCTGTGTCCACTTAAAAAAAAAAAAAGTCAAGATGATAAAACCTTTCTTGCCTTTTTTTTATTTTATTTGTTATTTTACAGATGGCCTGCAGAACTGGAAGGACCTGGCTAAACTGCAAGAATCCACTGGTGGCGGACCAATTCCTCAAGATGGCCATGAAGGTGACAAAAAAGTCAATTTAAAAAATAAATATTAACACACACTTCAATTTATTTAAAAACAAAATTTTCATACAAACCACAATTACAGTTTTGATGGAGGTGGTCACGATTAGACAATTTTTTTAAAGTCGTTCAAATGATAGGAAACTTCACATAGATGGGTATAATTCATTGTGAATAATTACAGAGAATTTAAACTGATCAAATTAGTGGTAGCTTTTTTCTTTTAGCAACTCCAGTTTAAGTTTACTGCAAAATTGCCAAACCAAACCATGTCATGATGCAGCCCTCTAGCACGAAGCTAACTTATAATGTGGGATGCCAATGACATGGTAACAGAATTTAGCACATTTATGGAACTCATGAACTTTCAAACTGTTACTTTACCACACACAGAGTAACAACTCATACAACAAAGGGAATTAAACATTCAAATGTTGAACTAACCCGTATACTAAAAACCCTTAAAAAAAATCATAATAATAGCATAAATATGTAATATAATGGTGATGCAAAATATGAACTCTTATATAGCAGGGCAGGGGTTCGCTATATATACGCAAGTGGGGACCTGATATCCTGTGTCCTCTGTTCTCCAGAGCCTGGAAACTCTGTTCGGCCTGCTGACATCCAGAGGCACGCTGGACAGCGACTCATCCAAAATGGACGTGGAGAAAGACATGCTCCGGATCGTCTCCTACCAGGCAGAATCGGTGGGTTGCGGCGACACCTTCCATGTTTGTTCTTGTCAGATTTGGCAGCTGAGGAGGTGTTATTATGATCGACTTGCCAGACAGCCAAAATGTCAAGTGAGAAACAATGAGCGGGCGAAACGGCATTAATGGAGATGTGTTGCACTTTCAGTTGAAATCATAGCTGTGTTCAAAATTGTTCACTCATTTCCGACGCCTAATAGGCATTATTTTATAGTTTACTATAAAGATCACAAAATCGACTAAAAGGCCTTACGTTGTGATTCAGGAACAGAGAATGAGTTGAGGATGCCAAAAGCAGCAACATCATTCCCTCTGCCTTAACCCCTTCGGACCCATAGATGATTGCAGTGGCATATGGTGACATATTTGGGTGTCTACACCAATAAAAACGCGTAATTTGGATGATGTCACTATAACAAATAAACACATGATAACCCCAATTTTTTATCCCAAGTTGCTCTTATGTGGGAAAAGAGTTCAAATCAGTTACAAAAAAAAAAAAAATGCCCAGCAGAAAAATTGTGGATCTGAAGGGGCTCATCTCTATATGGGGATTTTTATTTGAGTGCATTTATCGGAAAATGTTAACATTGATGGTGAAGAAGGAATTTGAACGCAGCCCATCTATCTTCCTTGCAGGCCGTCATTCAAGGGAATAAGCAGGAGGCTGTGGAGCACGTGGAACGTTGCAAAGACATGCTGCATCGCCTGCCCACTCAAGTACAGTATAAACATCTTCCTTTTACAGGGGACACCGTTTTCAAAGGACCACCTCAAACGTACGCACAAAACAAAAAAAGATCCGCACTTGCTGATGCACTTTCAGCCGTAACGGTCAGTATATGAAATAAGTCAAATCCTTTTTGGACAATAAAAGTATTTTCAATGTGTTATGTAAATATCATGATCAAAATAAATAAATTCAATACAAAAATGTACAATGTAGATTGTTTATTTGAATGTTATTTTTTCAATAAATCATAAAACAAATCATTTAACTAAAGGAATTAAAAAGAATACTGTACATATTTTAACCAACCAATTGTATAATGGATACATTATTAGATGCTCATTTTGAATTATTTATATACAAAAATAAAATGAACCTACATTTAAATTAGCTATATTTTGGTTTTAGTATTATTTGTAAGCATTTGATACATTGAATAAAACAATGAATCAAAAAATAGAAAAGCAGTTCAATTCCTGCAACACGTATTACGGCATTTTTCAGATGGTAAATGCTCAGTGGGGAGGATTTAAGAATGAATGATTAGATTTTTTTCTCTCACTGTTGCAGACGAGCTTCCTCTCGCTGATGTGCTACAACTTTGGAATAGACTTGTTCCATCATCAAAAGTTTGAAGACTGCACCTTCTGGTTACGGTACATGTACAGTCATCATGTTTTACAAAGGAGTGTAAGTACTGCATTCCATGCTGTGGAAATGGAGTTGGGGAAATTCATTTTGTGTGTATTTTTTATTTTTATTTTTTTGTAGGCAGAGCTGCGACATCAGCAGGAGTCATGTGAAATATGCCCCTGAATCACAGGTCCAGGTAAGATGACGGTCCTGCGCAGCGTGCATGCTCGTACCTTCACTCTGGAAATCACTAACTCGCTTTTCAGCGGCTTATTGTCTTGAGCCATCCAGTCTTTTCAACTTTAAGGTCACATATTAATGCTCACGCAGACTTCTCAGACTGTTGTGCTTTCAATGGATTTGTTTTAACTTGGTGAAGAATTTGTACGAGTTTTGCAGCAACGAAACGTACAAACCGTTTTGTTTTGCTGGTCTTCAGGCCAAGGTGTTGCGTCTCCTGGCCACTGCGTATCTGGAGTGGGATGCGCAGAGGTTTCACAAGGAGGCCCTGATGGCTGCGGACATGGCCAACAAGGTCAGATATGAAAATGAATTCATAAGAAAAACAACGACAGAGCCTCCATGTAAGCAGCGTGCCGATTTTCTCAGGAATGTGCGAACGCTTTCGGGCTCTACTTAAAGATCAAAATACTCCTGAAATGTGCGGCTTCCGATGAAAGCATCACAGCTGGTTCGTTCACACACTGGAATAACAATCCTGTACATCATTTTAGATTTCACAACGTTTCCTCCCTGAAACCTGTCGGCAGGTCTGAACGAGATGCTGAAATCTGACGTTTCCCTTGAAGTTTGTCTGAGTACAGTCAAGCTGCTCGTGACCGAGAACAGGTAAGGAACACCTGGCAGGAAAACGTTCACGCATGCACACGCATGCTGCTGGTGGCATTCTCAGGCAAAGCTACAAGATCATTTCTTCAATATGCTTCATATCCGTCTTATGGAATGAACGCTCCAATTGCTTTCAACGCCTTCTCCCAGAGAAGCGCCAGCATTAGAGTTCTTGAAACGTGCCAGTCAGCAGTTTGAGTCGTCGCCCGCCCTGGGAACCGCCCTCGTCCTGCACGTCGAGCTCCTGCTGCACCGAGACAAGGAGCTGCTGGGCAAGCAGAAGATCGAGGACATCATCAACGGTGCTGCACATCATCGCACTCGTTCAAACATGCAACCGCGTGACGACCTCTCGCTCTCGTCCGCGCAGTACACTACACGGGGAAACTGCTGGCACCGCAGGAGCTGGCAAGCCTTCATTCCATGTTGTGGGATAAAGCAGCAAAATACGTCGAGGTACAAACTTGTCATACTTTTTTTTTTTTTTTTCTCAGGAGAGCTCAGTATTGTCGATTTGACATCATCATTGCTCTCCTTTTTTTTTTAAATAAAATAAAATAAAATAAATAAATAAATAAATATTTTTTATTTTTTTTAAATTTTTTTTTACATACATAACACATCATAATAATTATTTTTATTTTATTTTTTTTTACCTTATTTTGTTCCATGAGATGATCAAAAATCTTGAGATTTTGTACAGGTGTACCCAATTTCTACTTACCCAATATTCCTTTTTATTTACCCCTAAGTTCATTTCAAACTAACCCTAAAATGCAAAAGTAAAAAGTAGAAATGATTTATTACTGTCAATTATTTGCAATTCACATTTTGATCAAACTTTATTTGTAATAAAGCAGATGTAAGAAGATAAAAACTTGGCAGAATGAAAACAAAAACGCACACAAACTAGTTTCTCTTTTATGAACTTCTTCAATTAGGCCATGGATTATCGTTTTTTTCCCCACTTTGTACGATTTCATTCAATCAGGTTGTCATTTTTTGTATGCTGTCGTCGTCATCTGCACAGGTAGAAAAAGGTCACAAGTCTATTTTGACAAAGGAATAGAAAATACACACATCTCTTTTCAAAAGTAGGTAGTGTCAGAAAAACTGTGAAGCTGACAATTAAAAAATCGACTTAAGTACAATAACAAAGTATTTGTACTTAATTGTGTTTAAATATCACTCTTGATGCGACTCTTGTTGGAATATTCACACAGGAAAAATGATTTCATTTGATGTTCTTCTTAGGCGACGGACTACTCCGAGGCGCTGCAGTGGTACAACTACTCACTGAGCTTCTTTCACGCCGGAGAGATCGACTCCAACTTGGCCAAACTGCAGAGGAACAGAACTTTTTGCTTTATGCAACTCAAGCAGCTGCAAAAGGTAGCGAGACACATTTCGAGCGAGTCCTCGAGGATGTCACGGAATGTGCGCCTTTCCTGTCTGTTTCTCAGGCCAAAGAAGCCATTAAGGAGGCCGAGCGCTGCGATCCCGACAACATTTTCACCCAATTCAACATTTACAAGATAGCCATGCATGAGAAGGACGTGGCGAGAGGTGGCTGCCTTGAAAATCTGCTCACACTCGCCGTCATCACATTTGAATCGGTTTCGTCCTGTGTGTGAATTAGCTGCAAAGGCAGTGGACATGATGGCGCGTCTGTCCAAGAATGTCGAAGCCGACGGGCCCGTGTCTGAGAACGCCGCGTCCAACCTCCTCTGCCGGGCCGCTCAGATCGCCTTGGAGGTACGCACGCAACCTTGTCTTTGGTTTTCCGACCTAAGTGGCTAGCAGCTAGCGGTTAGCTTTGCCTACGAGTGGCTGGTAGCCGTAATTGAGTTTGACAGCTGCTACCTGGCGTACTTGAGTTCTTTTTCAATATTCTGGACCTTAGGCTACTTTGTTATTCACTCCATGTTTCAAGGAAGGGAATGTGCCTTAAATTCCACTTTGAGGTCTTTTCATTATTAGAAAGAAATAAATAGAACGTTGTCTTTATTTATTTTATAAAACACTTTTGACAATTAAAAAAGAAAAACATTCAAGTCAAAATGTCAAATATAGCCGTTTAGATTTTAGGAACACAACTTGAAGCCCTCATTATTTTACACATGTACCATGTATCAAATAAGAATGTTTCTGCCTCATATTGCACTTAAAGCTGTGTTCCTAAATCCTAAACGGCTATATTCGACATTTTGGATTTAAAAAAAAATATATATATATTTAATGGGAAAAAAGCGTTTTACAAGATAAATGAAGACACTAAATCCTAAATAGCTATATTAGACATTTTGAATTGATGGTTTTTTTTATTTAATGGGGAAAAACAGTACTATTGATGTTATTTATTTGTTTATTTTTTGCTGATCCGATCCATGACTCAAATCCGTGATCCGATCTGAACTGTGACTTTTGTGATCCGTTGCACCACGACTTGTGCTAGAGTTTGTAAGACGTACTTTTTAAGACATTTTAAAGACTGATGAGGATGTTTTGCATCTTGTGACAGAACAAACAGCAGGAAACGGCCACGAAGGTACTGGAAAATTTCTGTGAAACCAGCAAAGACGAAGGTCTGGTTCTGAAGGCTCTCAGGTTGGTGAGAACGAAAATATTGAGGGGGGAAAAGAAAATAAATTCCAAGTTCATTTGAGTCAACCTGTTTTGTCAAAAATGGATCATTGAAATGTTTTGGTGCAGAAGGAACTGGTCAACCATCAAGGTAAGTGCATACAAAATCATTTCTGCATATTAAACTGCTTTGCCAGCTCATCTTTTTATTTATTGCATCTTAGTTTAGAAAGATGCGAGAATTCTGCCCAACAGTGATGATCTAAAACCAATCAAGTGAAAACTCAAACCCAGAACCTGTCAACCGTGAGGCAGACATGAAACCCGTGCAGCTGCTGTCTGAAAGACAATTGTAACATGTAGATGTGATTGAACTCATTCATCGGCATTGCCGGCTATATAAGTCAAAAATCCATTTGAACTGACTGGCAGTGAATGAACTCATTAATGACATCATCAGGATCAAACGTTTTGAAAAAGTTACTGTTGACTTACAGCTTTGAATTTTCAAACATTTCAGTGAGTTGATGCTTGAGTTGAGTTGATCCCAATAAAAAAAATGTTTTTGCAAAACACATTCAAAGTGTGAAGATGATTCATCTTTTTCCAGGTGTCTGGTTCGACTAGTTCTCACCACCGTAGAAGCGCCCGCTGATGACAAAAGGTGCATGAATACTGTAAATCGGGATTTGAAACACTGCCATCCAATTGGGTTGTGCTATTTGTCCGCAGGGACTCGAGTCTGGATGCGCTGCTGCCTTATTTAAAGACGGGTACGCGCACCCGCGTCAACATGTGTCGTGTCCCCAGCACATGCTAAGCTCCAAATATTTTCGTCTGCCGTCCCCGCAGCGCTGCAAAAGCTTTCGCGGCGGCCGGCGGGCTTGACGGTGGAGCAGTCCACGGAGGAAGCCAACTGGTTCAGGAAGATCGGTAGCAAAAAAGTCCTTCTTGGCTTCTGGCAATCTGGCAAGAAACGCTGACCGTGCCTCGCTTTTGTGACAATCGCAGCTTGGAACTCGGCGCTGCAGTGTGAAGGCAAACCTGGCAGAATGCGGGATTTCTTTGTGCTCTCTTACCAGGTGCAGTTTAGTATGAATAATGCCGGTAGATGTTTGAATTAAAAAATCTTTTAACAACACCTTAAAGTGGGAAGTCAACATTTTTATCCATTTCAGGGGTGGCCATTTTATACTTGCTGTCAGCTGAAGATGATGTCAATGTAGCTCAGGTGAGCAACTGTGATGTCATCTTAAGTTGACAGCAAGTGGCAAAATAACCAGAAAAACATTTAGACTAGTGGGGCTGCATAGAACATATTTTTGTCCAAAAATGGGCGGACTTCCCCTTTAACAACAATGTTTTGTTTGATGCTGTCAGAGGGATTCACATAGCAGTAAGTTTATTGTTGTGAAACCTTTGTTAGTCCTTCTCCAAATAAACATGATCTAAACTTTTACCTCAAGAGGGAGAAAACCAAAATATTGTAAACAGTTGTCAGTATGAAGCTTGTAAACGTCATCAACATGTTGTCGAACGAAAAGGAAACATTGACGCGTCAACGCAGCAATTCGGGATTGTGTCGTGTTTGTGTCCAGCTGTCCCAGATGTGTCGTCCCGATCGCGCCATTCTCGGGGCCCAGAAGACGTGTCTGCTCATGGCCGCCGCCGCCGCTCTCGACTTCTGCAGGACCGCTTCTGACGCCGACCAGGTTTGTGCGCCATCCGAACCTTTTCACGCGTGCGTCTCAAACTGCCTCGAGTGTCTGCAAAAATCAGTAGCAATGACTTTTGTTATATCGTTTTTAAAAGTGTATCGCTTCATAATTGGAGGACAGTCTTGTCAATAAATCCCCTCATAATAAAAAAAGAAAAGAAATGACTCCTCCCTACTTAAGTCTTGGGCCAATGAAAAGCTTTGATATGTCATATCATCACATAAATATATAACAAACGTCTCCATTAATAAAGTCACATTCAATACTAAATGTTCTTTTACACAGCAAACAGTCCAGTGCTAAATTCACTCCAACGGAGTTGATTTGAACACTTTCTCAGAGTTTCTATAACTCCACACTTTCCACAGTTAAATCAACACTGGGAGGAGAGAGTACTTTTTTTTTTAACTCACACATAGAGTTAAATGAACACTAGGAGTATTTCAACTGTGGTGTTTATGCGTTTCCTCGCAGACCAAAGATCTCCGCCAGGCTGTGGAGCACATTGCGTTATGTGCGGAGGTGTGGAAAACCCTCAAGGCAGCAGGTAGCACACAACGTGTCGGAATTGTGTCCGGGAGTCACCACCAAGGTTATTATAGTTCACCAAAACGAACAAAAAATAAAATTAAAAAATCTTTTTCTTTAACAAAATAAAAATGTTCAAAACTTACAGAAAATACATTTTATGTTTACGAAGCTAACTAAAGCTAACTATAATTATAGCGAAAATGTTCTTCGTTTTAGTCTTTGGTTATTCATTGAATACGTTAAGTGATGTCATCTAGCAGCAGCCAATAGAAAAGCGCCTTCAGATGACGTCTACAAATTTGCCTTTCGCCTCCAATGGCTCGGCTCGCCTGCTTTTTCATTGAACTCAGCCCAAATGCAACGCTCGGTAAGAATTGGGTTACTTTTTTCATTTGAACATGCTGTTTATTAAATATTGCACACAAGTAATACACTTTTTTTTAAAAAAAGCTAAAGAAAAATAATACTGAAACTAACAAACTAAATTAAAATTTTGCATTTGAAAAATAAAAAATAACCTGAAAACTAGTTACAACTAAAAATAAATGTAAAAAACAAACTAAAAAGTAACTGAAATGAAAACTCCCAAACTATAATAACCCTGGTCACGACCAAGTGAAGACACCGAATGTGGACATGGACAGGAAGCTTCCCGAAGGACCCAACGGACACGCTGCTGCTCCTCTACGAGTTTGAAGCTCGCGCCAAGCTCAACGACCCCGAGGTGACCAACGTGCTGGACTCCATCTTGGAGCAGGACAACGTGGAGGCCAAAGTGCTGGAGACCATTGCAGGTAAAACAACAAAATCAAATCTCTAAATATTTGTGGCTCGTACCTTGGGTCAAAAATGTCAAATTGGTGTCCAAAAAGTGGAGTGGATGAACCTGGCAGCCCTCCGAAGAAACCTTTCTGTTGTTGACCTCACACGACCTTTTCTTGCCCTCTGCAGCGTTAGCCATGGAGCCTCCAGCCCACTTCCCCCTGCTATGCAAGAAGGCCCTGAGGGTGGCGCTGTCCATCCACAAGAAACAAGCTCATGTGGACCCGGCGCAGTGCAGGCATGTTCGCCGCTGGCCGCCGCCGCCGCTCGCTCGCTCGCTCGCTCGTCGTCGTCTCTCACCGTTTGTGTGGTCCTCAGCAAGTGCATCCACAGCCTCATCAAGCTCTCGCTGCCCAGCGGCGCCTCCCAAATGGACGCCCGCCTGCTGCACGAGGCCTGGCAATACTACGAGGAGGCGCTGGCCGTCATCGCCGCCGCCGGCGTGAGTCAAAATCCACCTTCAACATGTTTGCAGTCTGAAAATATTTGCAGGCAAGATTTCAAGATGATATGCACATGGCCTCATGGGAAATGTGGTTCTTTCAAGGGAAACAATACCGCTTTTGTCCAAAGGTGCCGCCATAATCAACGAAAGCCAAATGCCGCTTTGTTCTGCTTTAAGACAAGCAGCGTCCGGTAAATAACCACCACAATTACTGTGAAAACGAAAACAAAGATATTCCATAGTTCCTATCAACATGATTTAGGGCTGTGCAATGAATGGAAGTTCAATTACAATTTCAATTATTATGTCCTAATCATGATTTCAATTATGACCAAATTAATCGTGATGAATATTTTCTTCATAATCAAGCAGCCCTAATATTTACAATCATCTGATTTACAAAGCGCACGTTGTCTTATATTTGTATTTATTTATTTATTGAAAGAATAAATAAATGCAAATATAAGACAACATGTGCGTTTGTAAATCAGTCAAATCCAAGATGATCAAAGTCCATCACTTGACATCCATCATGCTGCTCATCTCGGACTGTTTCGTGTCCAACTCTAATATTTTCTTACAAATTGTGATCTTCAAACAAAGGTCGGTGTTTTTTTTTTGTTTAGTTTTGTTTGTTTTTTGGCCATATTCATTCCACAGCGAGTGAAAATACACTAGAGCGTTTTCACCGTGAAAATCCAGCATGACCACCAAACAAGTTTGACGTCCCTGAAAGAGCGGATGCTCGCATTCAGCGCTTCCCTTCCTGCCAATTGGAAAGTGTGAAAGAGGCGGCAAATGACTGGCGGCAAATGACTGGCGGCAAATGACTGGCGGGATGGCAGGCTTCATTTCCCCCCTTTTCATTGCACGAGCCGCCACTCCAAGAAGCGGCGGGATTTCCGTTGACGGCAAAGCGGGCCTGAAAGGCGTCGCCGCTCGGTTCCGACGGTGCCCATCTGGCTCTTTTGTAGCCCGACGGCCTCGCGGAGACGCAGATCCTGTGGCTGCTGACCCGCGCCTGGAACGCGGGCATCCTGCTCTACAGCCTGGCCAGGTACTTGGAGGCCGAGAAGTGGTGCGGCCTGGCCATGAGCTTGGTGCGACACCTCGGACCCTTGCAAGACGGCTACGAGACGCAGGTAGCGACACGCATTTCAACACGAGGGGCGAGCAGTGCTTTATTACTTTTTGGCATCTTTTTGGCACCACAAATCATTTGGAATCTTTCATTTGACGGTCAGCTACAGATAGACCCATATGGGGGTTTTCAAGGCCGATAACCGATATTTGGAGACAATATTGATTTTCACTAAAAGGAAAAAAAAATTGCAAAATAAAATTTAAGAAGAAAAAAAATACAATCCCCAGCTTTTTTTTTTTTTTTTTAGCATATGATTTTTGAGCAACTTTTAGAGTTTGTAAAATATTGGAGTTAAAAAAAAGAAAAAAGTTCCGGGATCTGCCCGGGCCAGTAGCACGTCTTCAAAAAGTTAAATAAGAACTTAAGCAAATGGCTCCCTATTGTTTGCTACAGTAAATCAAGTCGACTCCAATTTCAAAATATTTAAAGTATTCAAATTGTACTTCTCTTAGTTAACTTTCAAACAAAAACAGAAAGTGTAGAGAGTTCCCAAACATCTATGAAAATTTAAATAATGAGTTCCCTGATTTGTTTTATCGGACTTATGATTCTTCAAAATGGCCGACGTCGATATTCGTTAAAATGCTGAATAGCGGCGCTGATAATCGCTCTATCGTTAACATTTCTTGACGATGTGAGCGCTGACGGAAGCGGCGGGATGAATTCATTGGCTCATATTCAGCAGACGGGCGGCGCTTCACAGTGCAGATGGACAATAACGGGAAACAAGCAAAGAGTTTTTCACGGGCAACAAGTGCAATGGCCAGGTCAGTCACGTGACCTCAATCGCGTGAAACACGCACAATGCAAAAAAAAACGAAAACGAAAAAGCTCTCTCCAAAAAATACTCCAATTGTTGTCATACCCTCAAATGAAAGCAATTCAAATGTGTGGTGCTGGCGTTTGGAATCCAAAAGATGACATTTGTGTCCCCGTCCCAATATTTGCATGTCCGCAGATGTCTCAGCTCTACGGCAAAATCCTGGACCGGCTGGACAACGCAAAGAAAACCTCGTTAACGGAAGAATGATGGCCCCTTTTCGGACCACTGATGTTTTGCACCCGCTCGCATCATTCGAGTCTTTTCCATCACATTCACGTTGCCCGCTCTAAAAAGTGCTCACAAGTTCTTGTTCAACACGCGTTTGCCGTACGTTCTACACTAGCAGGATGCGAATGGTTGTTTGTTTTTCAAAAGTGACACATGGAGCAAAAAAGTTAACCGTTTCTTACTGTATTGTTATTATTCTTATTCTTTAAGATGAATGAAGCAGATTTAAGTCCCTTCTGCTGGTTTATTTAGTACACCAAAGATGTCATGGGTCCAAGTGACCCGTTGTGTTTGAGCATTTCAAAACAAAAGTGTTGTCTTCATTTCAAGTCATTGTTTTTGTCAACATTCATTCATATTGGAAGATATGAAAACATTTTGTTGTATAATATTAGCACACAAAAAAAAGTGTTTACAATACATTTGACATTTCTCATTCGTCTCTCGTGTCCATGTTGAAGTAGCCAATAAATTACAAAAAAAAAAGTTCTAGAAATGTTTTCAATAAAAAGAAAAGAAAAGGCTATCTTTTTTTATTTTATGACATTTGATATTTTCATTTTTCCAGTTGTATACTTTTGGCAGACGTCAATTTGCCTCACAAGAAAGCTGAGAAAGTGTTTTAGATTGCACGGGGAAAACTTGGGAGGACACAATTTTGCAATATTGCGAATCGAGCTAACTGCAAGCTGTAGAATGAGACATTTTGCCAAATGACAAAAGTGTGGCGGGCAACTCAAGCAAGCCAGTGGCTCAAAAAAAAAAACACTTTCAATCGCCATCATTGACTTTGGCAGTCTTTTCTGCAATTATCCACAAACATCTCAAACGTATTTTAACTTCACTTAACGGGGACTCTAGGAAGTGTTTTGCTGGGGAGAGAAAAAGAAAGCGTCGAACAAATGCAATAGTGATTTCAGATTTTCTGATGAAATGAAAAACAAAATCATATTTATTTAACAAGAAAGTAAACACCTGATTTGTTTGAATTGCGCCACCTGTGTGGAATAAGAAACATATCAAGGTCGTAACTGAGTCACAGATTTTATTTCCAAACAAATAAACTCTTGTCAAGCCCCCCCCCCCCCTTCCCAAAATAATAAAATTCAAAGAAAAAGATGTGTTTTATATTTGTGTATATAGCAGGACGCCCCCCCCCCCCCCCCCCCCCCGGTGACTTGGACAGGGAAGAGCGATTGGGCCTCGAGCGTCCCGACAGGCCGTAAACCACCAGAAGACGGACGGACGGACGGACGGACGACTGGACTGTACAATCAAAAGGATTCATGTTTGCAAGCACTTACTGCACACATGTGCCATAAACAGCCCCCCCCCCCCCCTTCCCTTTCATAAAAGACCCCCCACAATAAGTAAATAGAATGACGTTGCGCACACGCACAGGTGGCCATCTTCATTTTTTTCCTTTTTTTTTTTTTTTCTTACATCACAGCCTCAGTATGGAAAGAGCATAGAGTGAAGTCTTTGGGCTTGGACATGTCTGACTGAGGTCTGAAGCACCACAGTCAGCTCAGATTTCCACTCCAACTTTCAACAATGACGTCGCAAACAAGTTTGGGAGATCGGGCTTTGGTGTGAAATTTCAGCATCAACCTAAAATGTGTTTAAATGCATTTCTGTGACGACACCGGTTGAAGCCTCGTCATCGCCTAAACTATCAGACCGAAACATTGATGTCTATTAAATCTGATGTTGTAAATACAGATCAATTTATTGCTTGCGTTTGTCTCAAAATACATGGGAAGAGAACCCACAGAAAATAATCACATCAAATTGCAAAATAAAGATCACAATGACAAAACCGTTCAGCCCTAGGATGTCATTTCATCAAGTGAAGCAAATAATGATCGTAACCGTACACAAAATTAAATCCCGTAAAAAACAAACGTGACTGCTTGGGGAATAGAATTTCAAGAAATCCACAAAAGAGTGAATTTGCAATTTTGTGTACATTTGAGGTTCGTCTTCAGATTTCCCCCTAAAGCCCAACATCCCAAACTTTTTGTGAGTAGCGTATGCGTATATTTAGATACTGTAGATGTGTTCATTCTAAACACCCAGACACATTCCACAAGTATTGACAAGTGAGACCCCCCCCCCCCACCCCCAAATTTTGAGTGTCCCGTCGTCATGTGAAGACTAACAGCAACAATACAGCACTTTTGTGTGTCCTGTTTGTAATTTATAGCTTCAATCTTGACTTACCTGACAATTGTGGTCTATAAAACATAATTCTGTCCCAGTTTGAATCACACATGCACGACGCACAGGTGAGGGAGGGCGGGGTTTATACGCTGGAGGAACGTGAGGGGGGCGGGGCTTATTTACATTGTACAGCTAGCACACCCTTCGAAACAGTCTGCAAACAGTTTATAAATGGCTGTGTTCCATTCAGTTATTCCCTGAACTCGGCGGAGGGAGTTTAGACACACGTGATGGCAGCTGCTTGTCTGGTAAAGGAGGAGAAGAAGAAAAATGCGAGGGGAGGCGGGACCCGGGGAGGCCCGAGTTGGCACTTCCTGTTGGGGGAGGAACAAAGAAAAAGAAGAGAAGATCCCTTTCACAGTTAAGCTTTAGAGAAGAAGCTTGCGTGCGCGCCGGCGTCTTTGTCGCGTCGCAGATTCCTGAGCTCAGCCCAAACCCAAAAGAGCTCGTTTTTTTTTTTTTTTTTTTTGAATCCCCCACCCCTCCCATACACAGTGGTCCAAGCACGTGATGAATAATTCATATAGATAACACCAAGTTTTAATTAGGCTCAACTTTAGTGTTGTGTTTTTTGGACAATCCAAAACAGTTTTTTTTTTTTTTTTTTTTAAATGGGCATGACATCCAATACAATTGTCTTGTTCTACCCGTTATAAGGCTGCCGCCATGGCAGCAGATAGGACAGTACCGTGTGACCAGTAAACCAGAAAAAATAAAATAAAACAAAAAAAAAAACCTCTTTGGAAGGCAGAGCGTGTAAGAGGGTGGTCTGCAGCTCCACACTCTTTGAGTTAGTTGGAGGGGGGGTCGGGGAGGGGCCAGCAAATCCTAATTGGATGGGTTGATTGTTGTAGTAATAGTGGTTGTGGTGTGGGGGCGCTATTGCACTCAATGGAGGACAACAGGTAGTCAGTCAGTATTGGATGTAAGGCAGTTTGGTGTTTTGCAGAGCCCACTTACACGTCTCTACCCACCTCCCCCCCACCCGCCTTGACACAAGAGAACCCCCTCCCCCGCCCCCCCAAAAAAGGACATACAAAAAAAAAAAGCACAAGCCAAAGAAAAAGAACCCTAACAAGCCCTCCAGACCATTCTAGTGAAGTGTAAAACTTGTCTCTCACGCGCACTCTCAATATATATATTTATATTTATTTATATATATTTATATGTATAGTAAAATCTCTGTAGGATTTTATTCATCTTGTGATGTCATAATATAAATGTAGGGATTCTTCCTGTGGAGATGATAAATAATTATTCCCTAGAAACAACAGTACCGTCAGTAGGGCTCCGTTCATCCAGTCACTTTAGGGGGAGGGAAAAAAAGAAGAAGAAGAAGAAAGGACCAAACAAAAAGCTCTCATAATTACGTGTTGTCTTTTTCAATGTGATTGGATGAACATTTACAAAGTGTCCCGACTGGGGTGTGATTTGTCTCTCATCCCTGTGACTGCTCGCTTTTTCTTTCGTTGCTCGTGGAAACGTTCCCATCTTCAGTCCGTTGGCAAAAAAAAGAGCGACCCCCCCCCCCACC
The DNA here is from genome assembly GCF_051991255.1 of Vanacampus margaritifer. NCBI lineage: Eukaryota > Metazoa > Chordata > Actinopteri > Syngnathiformes > Syngnathidae > Vanacampus > Vanacampus margaritifer. Next base: position 27,201,008 of record NC_135441.1, on the reverse strand, counting down.
TTTTTGTTTTTCATATGACCAAAAACAAAGAAAAGGGGAGAAAAAAAAAAAAGAAGAGGGATCTCCGTTGCAGTCAGTAATGGATGTCGTTGAGAAACTCATGCAGGGGTTTGCACAGTCACAGTAATCAATGGCGAGAAGACTTTTGTTTTCGTTTCCATTTAGAGAGTAACAGAATGATGACACTAAAACTTTATATGAAACATAGCCGTAAAAAGAGGTGAGGGGGGGGGGGCATTTTAGGTACTTTGGGGGAGGGGGGGGATGAGGGATGAGGGGGGGGGGGACTCTGCAGCGATGTGAGGTGGTGGCGGTGGCAACGGCGCGATGGCGGGCGGGCAGCTCAGAGCTTCTCCGGGGACGGGATCCAGATGTACGGGCCCGACTGCTCCTCGATGATCAGCTTGATTTTGTTGTAGATTTCCTCCAGCGAGTCGCCCTGGACGATAGCTGCGCACGCACACACACACACGCACGTTTACTCGAGTCAAGATGCCGGCACATTTGCAAATGGCCGCCGGTGGACTTGAAAGCGCGAGCGTTACCTGTGAAAAACTCTCCAAAGTCCTGCTCCAACTTGACGGCCTTGTCGAAGATTTTGTTGGCCTGCTCGTACGTCTGCCGCTTGTTCATTTCCCTGCGGCGCCAAAAGCAACGTTAGCCCGTTTGGCGGGACGTTAGCGCGGGACGTTAGCGCGGGACGTTAGCGCGGGACGTTAGCGTGCGCCGCCGCCGCGCCTTGCGACAACTTACATGAGGGCTTCGATGGATTTTGGTTTGATAAAGATGGCGATGGGGTAAAGTTGTGCTTGCTGCAGTCGTTTGATGGCGTTGCCCGACACGTCCAGGATGCAGTGCTTCCCCTGCGGAGGTCGACACGCACGCACACACACAGGAAAGGTCATCACGTCTTTTCACGGAAAACCATCCCAGCATGTACGGTTGTGCAATTAATCAAAATCTATTACAATTTCAATTATTGCACTCCACAATTGCAAAATCAGCATAAATGTAAATAAATATTAATACAAATTTTGAGTTGTTTAAATGTAAACATTTGCACCCTTTAATATATTTTGTGTGGTCCAAAAGTAACTTAAATAATTATAGTGTTTGTTTCTTTATGTTTCAACATTTTCTTGTTTCGTACCCCAAAAAAAAAGAAGATCATCCTAACCTGTGTTTTTAATTATTTCCAAAATAATTGTGATTCATATTTTCTTCTTAATCAAATAAATTCCATATCCGAGGTTATAGGGCTGCTCAATTATGGGAACAAATAAATCACAATTATTTTGGTAATAATTGAAATCACAATTATTCAAACGTTATTTTTTGGTACAAAACGAGAAAATGTTTAAACATTTAAAAATACAGTATTAAGACAAAATTATTTGAAACACTATCATTGTGTAAGATTTATTATTATTAATTTATTTTTTTAATGTATTTATTATTTACAATGCTATTTATTTATCTACAAGACTAATTTATTTAATTAGTCATTTTAAAAATAAAAAAGGTGTAAATATATCAATTTAAATAACTCAAAATTAGTATTAATAATCTTTTACTTTTGTTTACGATGATGCCGATTTTGTAATTGTGGCGTGTAATAATTGAAATTGTAATTGAATTTCATTCAAATTGCACAACCCTACGAGACGAGCGACGACGAATGCGGGGCCGGCGTCCCGCTCTATATACTCGTACCCGTTCGGCCACCGTTCTGACGGACAGGATGCTGGTCCCGTAGAGGTTCTCGTTGAACTGTCCCGCCTCGATGAACTTATTGTCTTGGATGTCCTTCTCCATTTGCTCGCGCGAGCCCACAAAGTGGTAGTCCTGACCGTCCATCTCGTTCTCTCGCCTGGGACGAGTCGTGTCTGCCGGACAGCGAGTCCAGTCAAGCGGGCTCGTTATGTGTGGCTTCGCCGTGCGTGCGTGCGTGCGTGCGTGCGTGCGTGCGGTCAACTCACGGGGTACGCAGGAGCCAAACTTGTGAGGGAACTCGGAGATGAGGTCGTCGTTGACGCGGTCCTTCATGGGGCCCAGGATGATGACGGGTCTTGTGTAGTGGACTGAGGACGCGAAAAGCAGCACAAACGTCAGCGCAACATTGGCGCAAGTTTTGACGCCAAAATGACAACATTTTGTGTGATCAATCAGAAGCAGATTTATTGACCAACCAAAACAAATAACTTGATGCTAACAGATCATGTGAAACGTCATTCACAGGCTTTTGTGTAATTATTATTATTATTTTTTTAATACATGAGCAGTCACAACACATTCAGGCATATATTCTTTATCCTCTGTGAAAAACAACTTTTATTATTGCAACTCATCTTCTGGCTTTCATCATTAATTAAGTCGTCAAGTAGTGTGTCCGAATGTGTTACACCCCCCCCTAGTGGCCACAGTGTTCAATTCTTCACATTCCATTTCATGATATTACTGTAAATTTGCAAAAGATGGCGTGTGGAGTCCTGTTTTTTTTTTTTCATTTGGAATTTCCTCAATATTGCAATTATTTTTTCATGCCCTCTTTCTATGTCTTTTTTTAATAAGCAAAAAATTGCATGTATTATTTATTATTCTTATTGTATATTACATTTTAGAATCATAATATTATTATATTTATTTATATATTATTTAATAATATATTACAAAAAAATATCAGATTCATTCTATATAAATGTTTTGTTTTTCTATAGGTTTTTCTATAGGCTGGGCAAATGAAGCACAAATTAATATGAAAGAAAGTTTATTTATTGGATTTACTGTTTTTGTAAGGTGACCTTGAGTGTCCAGAAGCGCGCCTTAAATAAAATATATTATTATTATTATTATGAAGCACTTTGACATGCAGTCTTAAGTGTTCCCTACGACAACTTTGCAAAATTCAACCAAACAAAAGTGGCATAAATATGAAGTTATAAAATCGTGTTATGCAAGCAAAAGTTCAACTTCTTCGTCTAGACACGAGAAAAATACTTTGAAAATGCCAACAATATTCCAAGACGACGTACGTACTTTCTTGTCGAATGACGGGCTCGTAGGAGAGGATTGTGTCTTCCTGGCCCTCTGCGATCATGGAAAGAAAAAAAAGAAACAAAAATCAAGTCACGGTGAGGCCAAGGCCAAAATATGGCACAAAAGTGTCACCCGAGCGAGCAAACGAGCGAGGAAGTCAACGACGACTCACTTGAGCTGCTTTCGCTGTCGCTCGTGTTGGACGTCAGACATTCTGGAGGGACGACAGCAAACGTTAGCGGGAGAGAAAAGCACGTCGGGCCAGAAACATATTTGCATGCCACGTGGGTGCAGACTGAGTTCGGTGGTTCCCAACCTTTTAGCCAACATTGAATCTCACTTAAAAAAATAAACAAAGCATAAAAATGTGCCAATAAGGAAATAAAAGTAGATATAAAAAGTTCAAATGCTAGTTTTCCTCATTCGAAACAAAGAGACGAGATCATTTTTTCCCCGGCGTTTATCCACCGCTAATGTGACCCATAATGTCAAACTAAATGAAGCGATAATGTAGTTGCACAAGTGTGCACACCCTCATCGAACGGAGAGTTCGGAATTAAGCAGGCACATTCCAAACTCAAGTTACCGTAAATGCAAGTCAGAACACACCTGCCATCATTTCTTGCGCCTCGGATTAACCCACAACAAAGCTCTGATGTTCTAGTAACCTTTCCTAATGTTGTAATAGTGTAAGTTGAAATTGAAATAGTTTTTGCCTTTTCATAGTGTTGAAATGATTAAGTTTGGGTGTCAATGACTCGAATCATTTGCAGCAGGATCGGTCGCTTTAATGGACGTCGCTGGCATAGAAGACCAACAAAAATTAATTTCTTGCGGCAGATAAATCAATTAAGTGGAATTTGATATTGCGGTTGGGAATCACTGCTCTAAGCTGACCGGAAGAAGAAGAAGAAGAAAAAGAAAAGCGGTCAGAAAGAAAGCAGAAGTCATGCAAGTGTGAATATTGAGGAAGCGGTTTTCGCTGCGGCCAATCGGAAATCAAACGTTTCCTGACACAAATGAGACGCGATCCCCCAACGCCGCGTCCTCTTGCTGCGCGCCATCACATCGGCGGCGGGCCAAAGAAAACAAGCCGGTGTGTTACACCAGCGCCCGCCCGAGGGAGGCGGCAGTCGGCTCATTGTTATGTCCACGTTGCCGTGGCAACAGCAGGCCGGCTCCCGCAACGACGACGCCGTTAAGTGTGTCACCTTATTTGACGCAAGCACCAACGGCCGCCGCCGCCGCCGCCGTTCTCCCTCACAATTGCAAAATGTTGATTCAGCATGAACTGGCCAACTCGATGGACAAAAGTATTGGGACACACTGACAATTCAATGCTTTTAGTACACACATCAAGGCCTAGAAAGGTTTCATCAAGGCGCACATGTTCTAATAAGCATACTAAATTTCAGCATTCCTTGCTTACAAGCGAAGACCTGACAATCGATTATGAAGAAAATACTCATGATTTATTAGGTCATAATGAGGACAATCAATTGTTTTTTGGGGTACAAAACAAGAAAATGTTTAAACATGTGAAAAATATTAAGACAAAATAAATTTCTTTCAAACGCTATAATTATGCAAGTTCCTTTTGGACCAAACAAGATTTATTAAATTAGTCATTTTAATATAAAAAACATGTAAATACTGTATATAAATTAGTACTAATAATCTTTTTTTTTTTGGTCACGATTATGCTGATTTTGTCATTTTGGAGTGTAATAATTGAAATTGTAATTGAATTTCGATTAATTGCCCAGCCGTAATTGGAGCTTTGTAAAAGATCGTCTTGTGTGAGGATCCTGTGCTGCAGGGTGTGTCCACACTCGAGAGTGATTCGTCTTTGGTCAGACAAAATGCAAGAGGAAATAATGTAAAGAGCGATGACACAATTTGGGCAGAAATCATACGAAAAATTTCAGGATATGAATTATTATTGTGTATAAAATAACCTATATTGAGATACAAAATGTTCTCTACTGTATATGATAATGAAACTAATTTGATCATTTTCTCCTGCTTGCTATGAAAGCCTGCAAAGACCCGATTATTGAAAGATCATCCTTAGCAATTATGTGGTGTTAAGAGCAATTTTTTTCTTCCTTTTTTTCTTTTCTTTCAAATTTTCTGATCCAATCAGCTTAAAAAAACAGCCAACAAGCTTGAAAAATCGATTTAAGATGCACGACGTTTGATTTACAGAGGATTCCTTTTTTTTTTTTTTTTTTTAAAGAATGTTATTCGAGCACAACAAAATAAATCAGTCCAAACAGAAGAACACAATCTGTTTGTTTAACTTAACACATTCTTAATCACCAATCAGTTCAATTTCAATTCACGAGCGTCAGGCAGAAAATTGAAAAGTTCTTCCACTAGATGGCAGAAGGTACAATGAACCTTTCACCATTCCTACAATGGATTAACTTCTTAACAGGTCGCATTTGAGCACTTTTGTAAGCAAAGTGAGACAAGCTCATCTTTTGTTGCCGTTCAAGTTGGCCTCATCCAACCATCAAGTACGAATGGTCCAACTCGCAATACTTTTGTCCATTTTGCCTGACACCATAATAACCTGTGGCAAAGGACTGCCCCCACCGCCCCCCCCCACCCCCCCGCCCGACCCACCCTCGCCCGCCCGGCGCTCGGGGGACAACCACAAGACTTACTCAAACTCTTTGATCCATAAAAGTCATCGCTTAACCCCGGGAAGTCCTAGATGTCCCGACAGGTGAGAGCAGAGAACAAAAAGACAAGAGAAAACAGCAGAAAGGAAGAAGAAGAGGTTAGTGAGAGTCGGGGCAGAGAGGAAGAGGAGTGCTCCGTGTGTGTGCGTGTTGAAAGCAAACATATTTTGGAGTTCAAACTCAACGTTGCGTACGTGAGCGCTTGGTGACATTCTTGTGGTGTAGCAGCGCGGTGTTAAGAAGCCTGCTGTGTGTTAGCGGGGCCCACGACCACACACACACACACACACACACACACACAAGCATGCACGCACACACACACACAGTCACACACTCCTCTTGGACGCCACCGGAGAGGCGCTCACGTGCGGCAGAGGCGCGAGTCTTAAACGTCACGTTTGAGATTATTGTGGCAAAAGTCGGGTCAACACGGAATTTTAAACAAGTGGAGTTACGTCATGACTTGGGTTATCTTGATGGGTAATCTTGCTCACGAATATTTAGTCCTCCACTTTTGCTGGACTAGCATTCCTATATATCTTTTTTTTTTTTTTTTTAAGAGTGCTGTGCGATGTAACATTTGTATGCATATCACAGCACGATGTGAAAATGTTTATCATACGACCATTGTTTACATTATTTGATGTCACGCGCGAGTTAGCCGTGTTGCTACGCTAACGTACCAACCAAGACGAGTGACATTTCTATGACGTCATCCTTGTTGCGTCTCACTCTCCAGACATGACTAATCAAGTTGCAGTCAATCCAACGGTTACACTAAAGTAACGGCTGCCTGATGTCACAGATGCCATTTGATCTGAGTAGCAAACATTGCATGATGCCATTTTTTTCCCCTTCCTCCATTTTTAAGTGCAAGTCAACCTTAATTTTTTTTGGACAATAATATGTTACGGTGGACAAGATAGTCGTTCATGGCTGGAGCACTCCATGCAAGTCGGCGAGACTTCCTCGTTCACCTAAAATGACTAAAAGTGAAAATAAAAACGGATATAAAAAAATATAATAAAAAAAATTAAATACAAATGAATGTATGCATGTACGTATATATATATATATATATATATATATATATATATATATATATATATATATATATATATATATATATATATATATATTTTTTGTTGTTGTTTTATTTGCATTTATATTTATTTTTTAAAATTTAATTTTCAAATTATATATTTTTTTATATATCCGTTTTTATCGTCACTTTTAGTCATGTATTTATTTATTTAGTCATTTATTTATTTTTGAATTTTGGCAGTTTTGGTCCTCCATAGTTTCGGCCATTCTGCCACTTGCTGTCGACTGAAGATGACATCACCGTTGTTGAGGGCTCAGGCAATGACCAATCACAGCTCACCTGTTTCCTGAAGCTGCGCTGTGATTGGTTGTTACCCGGGTGAGACCTGACACTCAACAACATTGCCGTCATCTTCGGTCGACAGCTGAGATGGATAAAAAAATGGCTGGATTTTGCTGCTTAACTCATGTGCTACTAACGCAATATTAACCAAAATACCATATTTAGACTAGTGGGGCTGGACAGAACATAATATTGTCAAGAAATGTTATTGGGTAGACTTCTACTTTAAGGAAAATGTGAGTCCTTCAAACCAAATGCAATCATCTGCAAAGCTGCCTTCTCAATTCTTGCTTTTTCTTGAAAAATGTGATTCTCAAATGTAAATTGGCGAGATTTGTCAACAAGTCAAAGTCAAGTCAAGTGGAGTTTCTAAAATGGCGCCACCTCTGCCACGTTGCTCGCGCCCCACCTCTGCGGCGCCGTGAGAGGGATGAGAGCGAAGCGTCCGTGGAGGTGAGCGGGCGGAAGGAAGGATGACGGATGGAGAGACAGAACTGAAGTGTGAAAGGAGGAAAAGAAAAGGATGAAAGCAACGAGACCCGCCCCCCTCCTTTCCCTCCCCCCCGCCCCCTTGTTTGCGTCACTCGCGCGCGCTGGTACTCACGTTCAGACTCCACCAACTCCTGCACAATATTCTCCTTGCTCTTGTAAAACGGGAACTTTCGCGACAGGTTGAAGCTTTTTTTGCGCTTTACTTTGACCGGCTGCTTTGTCGGCGAGGGGGTGGGGGGGTGGGGGGGGGTGGGGGTAAGGAGGCGGGGAGGGGGAGATGAGAGGGCAAACACACAACACAAAAAACAAACAAAAAAAACTGAATGGATTTCAATGACGGTACTGGACACGCATGCAAAACAATAAAATGGAACGTCTGTCAAATCATAATCATGAAAATGAGAAGCGGGTCATGGATGGAAATGAACGTCCGCGTGCCACACTTTCCATTTCAATACATTGCTTGTCATTACAATACACACATCATCAAACACATTTCCTCAAATAGTGGAGGCGTGACGGAAAACCGCTTCGACATGCTTTTGCTATCCTCCACATCCAGCTTAAGGTCAACATGCTACTAGTGCGTTCTGTGGGTTTTACATTTCTTTTGTCCAGACAAAAAAAAAAAAAGAAATCCCCAGTAAGGGAAAACAATTATCTGCACAAATGTAATTTAAAACTTATAAAAAGAAGACAAGATGAATACTAGAGCACTAGTACACTCTTTGCGCACTAGTAGACTGACTGGTCTCTCTTATAATATTAGTATGCAAAAACAGGAACCTTTCTGGTACACTGCTGTGGTGCACTAGTAACACAGATTGGAGCATTTATTCAATCTCCTTGACAAGGACTCTGTTGGTGTTTGACACGTTTACTAGTTGAGTCGAGCCCAGTCATTTACTAGTAAGTTCTAAGTGTGTACTAGTTTCCCAATAATGGCACTAATAGTAGATAAAACGTTCCGAATCAGACAACGTCTTTCTACTAGTGTGCTGAATTCTCTGGACAACAAACATTGTAGTACATGGACCTTAAGATGGATAGCGAGGATTTGGATTCAATATTAAATTGTAGCTTTTCGTAAGGATGCGCACATTTAACTCTTTGACTGCCAAAAACGTTAAATAACGTTTAGTAATATCCTATGGAGGAGTGCCAAAGACGTTAAAAGACGTTTTTTTCAAAACAGAGGTGAAACTAACCATTTTCTATTGTTGATTACTGAAAAACGGAATAAGGTAGAAACAAACTTTTTTTTCTGATGAAAGATGAGAGTTCAATCTTTCATTTGGTAGTATGTGTGTTTCCATAGTCCAAACACATAATTTTCTGTGGACCTTGAAAGATCAGTCAAAAGATCAGTCAAAATGCTTAAATCGGCTGGCACCCACGGCATCCCTTTTCTGAAAACGTCTGGCAGTCAAAGAGTTATTGATACGTTTCTGATGTATCACATTCCACGGCAAGTAAAAAATACTGAAGCGTTTATCATTTAAGATCATCTCAACTCGTGCAGAAAACACGTCAATTCATCTTTCATCAGGCGGTTTTGTGTATTGGTGCTGCTGTTTTGGTCAGCAACAGAATACCAATTGGTTTAGCATTTGTACAGGAGCGTCTATAAACTGAGATCGTTCTTTTCTTCTTTCGGCGTTGATGAGTTTAAAAGAACGAAAGACTCGGCAACTCACTGTAAGGCGGCATGTACTCGACGAGAGGCCATTATTTGAGGAAGTGCGGTTTATGCAAAATGTTTTTGGCGTAATGTGTGACTGGTGTGTGTGTGTGTGTGTGTGTGTGTGTGTGTGTGTTATCGTCGTATGTGACGTTCGTGTGGGCGTTGCTCACATTTCCACGCGGATCCGCCACTCCACTTACCCTGTTGGACTCGATCATGCCTGTCCGGGCGTGGAACTTGACTGTTTTTAACCGGGCGCGCTCCTTCTTCTCCACTCTGGATAAAATAAAAAATTAAAAAATTATAACGTGTTGCTGCCATTGCAAGCTGTGATTAAAGTTGCTTATTTCTAAGTGAAGAACATCTGCACAATCAAAAGATTTCCTGTCCAAATAAGACACAGGAAATCTGGTTCACAAATTCATTTTCAGGAGATTAGGCTGTTGTGACTTTTTTTGTGGTTCTTTTTAGCAAGTCTGAACACCCAAAAACAAAATGAATCAATCTGACAGGTGGAACTGGTTCAGAATGGATCTGGACCACATCAACCCACCCCCCAAATCTTTTCAAATATGTGAAGAAGAGGTTTGAAAATTGCGTTCTGAGAAGCACCGACGGGTCTTGGCGCTAAACACAAACAAACAATTAAGGATATTCACATTTTAAGTGAGACTTCAAGACTATAACCTTGACATGCGAACTCACGTTTTTGAATGTGCGTCCGTTCATTTCAGTCCCATAAAGTCAAAATGTGAACAGCTTGATTGAAAACGACTGCTACAAAACCAACAAAATTTTTTTGGAACGGATTAGCAAATTAATAGCCAGCCAAGTCTAGACGGGAATTTGCTGACACCCATGTCACTCACCGGGCCAGGCCCTGCCTTTTGAAACCATACTACACAGTAGGACATGAGAATGCAACCCCAAGTGTACTCCTCACATGGACATATCCGAAAACTCCATTAACGGGTACGACAATGAGTCGAATAGTTGATTGTAAAAAAGATTTGATAGAAGCGCAAAAGTACCTTTTCTTGCTGGGAATGACCCCGATCTGCTCGCTCTCCCCGTGAGGCGTCACCAACCTGGCCTGCCACCACTCGTCATCGGACGCGTTGATAACGTGGAGGATGTCGCCGTAAGAGAAGCTCAGCCCTTGGCTGGGCAGGCAGCTGTCCCTCGTCCGGTCGTAGTCAAACAAAGCTCTGCAAAGGCCAAGACAAAACCAAGCCTTCAGATTTTGGAGGATCGGGTATCTGCAACGTTACAGTGGATTAGAATCCAAGTTCAACTGTAGTCGATCGGATTCTTTGTTGGCTCAAATGGCGAGTCTAGTGAAGGATGCAAACCAGCAGGTGGGACGGCATCAGAACCCGCTTAGGAATCATACATGCTCATAAATTGCATTGGCCCGGTCTCAAGTCCACACACTCTGTTGTCGGTCTAAACGTGTCATCATCATCGTCACCAGACTTCATACCTGCTTTACGGGTTTCAACTCAACTGGACCTACTCCAAGACTTTCCGACACAATCTCAATTGATGTATAGATCGCATTTAAAAACAGTTCAACAATTCATTTAAAACTGGAGATAAATCAATACCACCTTTTAAAGCTTAGAGTCTGAGTAAGAGTAAGAGACCTTTTGAGTACTAGTCAATACTGATACTGAATAATTAAATTACATTTAACGATTGTGATGAAAATGCATTTAATTTCAATCCAACATACTTCAAAACGCTTTTCCTGAACATGGCCACACTTCACTTAAAATATAACACAATGGAGTGAAACTGCAGGGTGAGTCAAAGCAGCCATTGCAGTTGCTGGACTGTTTTTGTTGCGTTTCGCCCCACTTCAAAGCTCACCTTGCCGGCTCAACGCCTCCACATTCCTTAGGCTGGGCCGGGAGGACGTGCGTCGGCTGGATAGCGAGACGACTTTTACGACAACGCGGAGCTCTTAGTAAGGCGGGCAGGAGCCGTCGAGGCCTTGCTTGCCTCTCATAAGAGCCCGTATGCAAAGACGGGACGCTAGCCGTGTATATAGTAGGCCGGTGTTGAGTGCAGGGGGGGGGGGGGGGGTCTCAAATAACTTGGGTGCAGCGGAGTTACGTCACACAGTGCTTTCACTTTGATCACCTTGACTCCGGCGTGACTCACTCGCTGCCACTGCCTGTGCTTGCTGTTGAAGGGCTCGTATTATGACAACAACCGCTGTCAGTCTACGTCCATGTGGGCTCGAAAACACATTTTGAGCATAAAAATAAAGCACTTCAAACTAAAACTAACTCAATCTTAATATATGATTATTTTGTGGATTCATTGATGAATTAGATTTTTTTATTATCATCTGAAAAACAGGACATAAATAGGCCCAAAAAATGATATTCATTATTTTCCAAAGTAAAAGCAAATATTTTACGTTGATTCAACACAAAGATGATCAGTCTGCTTACATGGAAGCCTTTAGAAATGATGAAGCCTCAAAACCATTCTAAACATTCTTGGCTGGCGTCAATTAGAGTACTTGCATTTCTTTGCTTTTTGTCAGTGCCCCTGTGAATAAAAATATACCAACAAGGCGGCTAAATAAAGCCATCAAATAAAATCCCATGTCTGCATCTTAACAAACGGACTTTTGAAAGTATGGCTTTGTAGGCTGCAGAACACTTGTGACTGGATCGCCGCAAGTCGGGGACGGCGGAGCCTCTTTTGGCCGCCGCCGCCGCCGCTCTAATCCGCGCTCACGCAGTGTGGAAGTGCCTGACACAAGCTCGGACTGGCTTTCCAGCACACTCTTGTGGAATGTTCTCGCTGGAGAGGTGTTGTTCCCAAAACATGCAACGGCGCGGTCGCTCGGCAAGCGATTATTTTTAACTGGGATTGTACTTTCAACAGTGTGACTTTCAAGTGTCAATCCTGTCGAGTTCAAGTACAAATTGTAAGTAAAGCTGGTGTTGAAATACTTGAATAAAGGATTCTTTTGAGTAACCTTACGCACAATCTGTGTCCCTTTTGGTCTTTGAGTAAGTCACACCCTCATAATATCTAAGTCGGAATGTTTTCAGGTGTGAAGCACAAATATTTTCTTGTACAATAATACACAACTTCATCTGGCATCCTATGTCACAATTGGGTAAATGTAATATTTTTCATTATTCTGCAGACCCGCAGTCTGAGAAGCACGGATGTCGAGACTGCGCTCCACGACTGCCATGTCGCAGCATGAATGGAAAATACTTTTGTCGCTCCAGGCATCACTCACATTTCATCGTTTGCGCTTGCTTGCCGGTTGACTTTATTTGTAGGCTGGCGTGAAGCAAGAGGCTTCACCGTTTAATCTCTGCCAGGCAACAGCGTGTCTGCTTCTGACCACCTGCGTATCTTTCACCAGGATGCCAATAGGCCGGCCGAGGTTCATTGATGCCAGATTAGCGTTATTCTGTATTTTGCCGAGGCTGAGAGCTTTACCTGACGTAGAGGGAGCGTTTCTCACTGGTACGCAGGGAGCCGGATCCCGAGCTCATGCTGCTGTTCATCATCTGCTCCCTCAGGTCGTGGATCTTGGACTCAAAGCGGCTGTACTCTGGAAGAGGTGGGGAGGAGAAAAAAAACTGACAAACGTTAGCCAAAATTCACCCAGAAGAAGCTACTCCAATAGGAGTTTTTTTTTTCTTCCCTGATGCATGTAGTATACACGAAGAAGAATACAAATATTGAAAAACAAGAATGTTGGTATGAATGATTAACCGAATGTCTGAGGATCAGTCCAGGGTGTCACCCAAAGTCGTCTGGGATGGGCTCCAGCCATCCACATGTGCTGTACCCTAATGGTGGCAAGAACTATAGAAAATGGATGGAAGGCATTCCCCAAAAAAGTGGCTGTGGTGATCACGTGTGATGTAAAGTAGTCGACCGTTAAGTTCAGTGTTCTGTGCTTGGCTTCAATGGGAAAAAAAAAAACGTCTCAGAACGGCGCCTAAAATGATTAATGGTAAACGGAACGAAACCTTGCACTGATTAATGAGTCCCAGAACAGATTGTTTATCACAGATCTGGCCAAAGCATACGCCGATGTCCTATAACCGGTAATTAATTACACAAATGATACAAATTAATGACGTTTAACACAAGCTCCTTATCGTGGTTGAATGAAACAGCGGGAAACAAGAGACGAGAGATCGTGTTGGGAGACGAGAAGGCCACCCACAACATTCCAAGCGTTATCGTTCGTCATGCTGCTGATGAATGACTTCACCTGAGCCGATTCATTAATAAATGTTCTCTTTGGCTTGTTCGCACTGGCTGATACGGCTCTGGATTAATTCCATATCCTACTCATGCGCTGAATTGTCCAAACACGCCTTGTAGGGAACCGAGTACCAACTTCCAGTGCAATCATAAACAGCTGCTAACACTTCCTGTATAGCTCAAAGTCCAGACGACGGCCGAGCAGCAGACAGGTAAGCCTGGAAAAAGCAAACATCCCGACCTGCGCGGATGACCTCACCGGAGTTACTCACAGTCTTTTGAGCAGGTGCATAAACAAAATGGAGGTCATTGAACCCTCATCCGCCTCCCTGCTGAAACCCAAGGGGGATAAAAGGCAAAGGTCCCCCGGGGGCTGCTGCTATCGCCGCCCTGGTGTGAGCCACAAGAGGCACCAAGCAAGGTGAAGTAACCCGACACCCGCCACAGCCCAGGCAACACATTCAAATAGGGACGGGAAAAGAAAAAGGACACTCAGGCTGGCCCGTTTGCAGCAAAACACAAAGAACTTTGCTACCCAACCGTAAGACTCTGTAAAGTGAATTAGAGAATTGTTTCTAAAAACGATACATCTTTGAAGATAGTTGATGATAAAATGTGAGACTGAGTACTACGTAGTAGTTAATTGTGACGCATTAAACTGTCCCCCCACCCCCATTTAAATTTTCCAGATTTTTGGGGCATTTCTAAAACACCACTTCGCTGCCCCTCCCTCACTATACAAGAACTTGAGCGATCCGGCACAATTGTGACCAGCAGTCAAGTCCAACGTGAAAGCCAGCGTGTGGGGACCAGAATTTCAGGCTGGCATGGCCCTTTTAGAGCGCCTCGTTGTCACAGTGGGATACAGTATATTCCAGCCAACGGATAATCAAAAGTGGTTTTGCGCAGGCATACGAATGATGGCTAAATCAAGTAGCATCCATTTTTCCGGGCCGTAGCTGTGGCAATTTGATTGACGGCTGAGTGAGGCATGGTTGCAGTGGATGTTGATGATTCTTAATGATTTTGAAACCTCAACTTTATATACTTGGCAATGATATACTCAATCAAATTTTGCAGAGCGGTGAGCAACACTCCCACTGCGGTTTCACTGTACAGGGAATTTTAAATAATTTTTTGAGGTCAACTACAAGAACTATTCATGGCGAGTGCATTGTGTCATGAGTGATTGTAAAAAATCCCCAATTTCTGGTATTACAAAGTCTCCATATAATCTTAAAACCACACACACACACACACACACAGTCTAATTTTCCTTTTTCTCAATATTGGAAGAAAAAAAATCCCACTGTGCCCAGTTATCAAAGTGGGTATTGTATATAGCTACAATTTATTTATTTTTTACACTTTTGTATAATGCAGAGTTTGTCCCTCTTTTTTTTTTTTCCAAACCTACATTAGTATTTTTTTTAACCAGCCTTTCTTTCCATAAGTATCTGCCCTTCTACTAGTTGTAATACTTTTTCCACCTCTGTCTACTTGGCTGTCAGACACCGGAGAGTGGACGACGGAACGAAGCACAGAGAGGAAGGGAGGGGGTGGAAGGTTCGAGAAAAAGAGCATCCAAATGGCAAGGCCCAGTCGCACAACCTGAAGGCTGGCTAAACGCCGCCTTGCATTCCCCTCCTTGCAAATCCATTCATCTGTGGACATTCAAGCGAAGCAGGAAGAAGAGTGAGCCGCAATCAGCCCGCACACTCCCCAGGGGACTTTGGGGAGGGAATGCTCGGCTCCCGACTATGAATGGCTGCCAAGCCCCGGCTACTAATGACAACATCACAATACAGAAATGTCTCTGTACGAGCATCACAAGATCTGCGCAGCTCAGTCAAAAAGAAAAGAAGAAGAGAGAAAAAAAAGGGGGGGGGGCGAAGCAAGGGTCGACATCCAGCGTTTGAGATGAGACGGCAAAGCAACGGCACACCTGTTAAAGGCACTTAACAGGTAGTCTTTTGTTGGCCCACAACAAACAGGAAGAGTCATGGAAACAAACGTTCCTCTATCCTGCCGGCCTTGTGTGTAAAAATAACACAACCTGAAAGTCAAAAGAGCAGCCCAACACTAACGGAGTGCACTCACAGGTACGACATTCTATAGTGCACGGACGGAGGCAGCTGAAAACGCATTTAAGCCTTTGAATAAACAACCGGAACGCATGCAGGGTCAACAGCTGACGCTTTTGTACGACCACGAGGCACGGAGCGGTATCACATTCCGACAGGCAGGTCAGACTGCGGCAGAGTCCAAGTCGCAAAGACTGGAGTCCCCCACCTCACCAATTTGACACGAGTCAATGAGCGCAAATATTTGCCCAACGGATTGCAAAAAGGCTAAAGACGTCATCAGTCAACATGACATCCGCTGACGGTGCACTTTTAGCACAACCGAAAAGACTGAAATGCACAAAATCATCGTGAGCAAGAGTAAAATTTGGTTACCCGACTTGGCAACAAATGTCTTGTTGGATGAAGACATGTCTGACAATGAGGATCAAAATTAAGGCTTATTATTTTTGTAAAGGCAATTTTTTTTTATACCGCACGTGCTATGATGACAACGATGCAGACTAATCTAACTAATTAAGCCAACTCGACTACAGCTCCTGAAGTCCGTGACTAGACCACCCAAGATACCCTTAAAGGGATTACACCACAGCATTTTAAGCCCTTCCACAGTTAACTATAGGCATATCATGATTAAATCTTACCTTTGACACCATGGCGATGTCATTTTTTTAATTGAATATTAGGCGTTTTGATGGTTATTTTTCTCACGCGGAAGTAAAACGCCCAGTTCAGTAAAACCCCGCCTCTCCTCGTGTGCTTGCCGCCGCCCCCGCCGAGCTGCTGTTGGTGCTCGGCGTTTGAAAACTCCCCCGAACGGCCACGCAACGCAGGCCATCAATTCTTCAATAAACATTTGAAACAAAACGTCTCCTTGCCGCAAGAAATCGTGGAGGAGGCGGCGAGGAGAGGCAAGTAGAGAGAGGAAAGAAGGAAGGGAAAAAAAACAGAGCGAGTGGAGAACCACCAAACTGCTGCTTACAGGGCGATTGCGCTAACCACTACACTATCCCCTTCAGTTCGGTTCAGCAATGCAAAGATTTGACTTGGAGCTTACGCAAGTGTCAGCCAGAACCTTTTCTGGGATTTTAAGACGTCAATTGTCATTGTACTTTGGCGTTGCAAACCTGAAGGAAAATTGATTGCTTTGAATCCATCTGGACAGAATGTTTACTGATAAAGTCTACTTGCGATCCTGCGAGCATGGATGTCCGCTCCTAATGACGTCTAAAAGTGCCAACATCTCGTTTTCTCAGGTTGGGAGGGGCTGGTGCTTGGAGAGCAGAATCACCTAGAATTTTTCATAAAGGGGCGAATGGAGGAAAACACCACTGGAGACGTTTTTGGTGAGGAATTAGCATTTGAACATAGCTAAAAGCTACAAAAAGTAGTTTTTTCAGCTTGCTGTCCCTTTGAAAAGCACACAAATACTGCAGGGCATACAGGAATGACACTTTAGAATACCAGCTTATGTCTTTGTATTATCTTTTATTAGATTTGACATAATATAGTGATATTTTTGGAGATGAAAAACATTTAAAAAATGTGATGTTTTTTTTCCCTACAGGGCGTTAATAGCATTTCAATTCATTTCTGTTGTAATGAATTTGATATTTGGCTAAATGAAGTTTCAAGGCTGGTCACAGAAGGAATTAAACTTGAGGCACCGCTGTGGCTTTTTAAAAGAACGAAACATGCATCTATTAAATATGCTGATTTCAAAGTGCACCATTTGACTTTGCGAGACGGAGCAACCTGCTGAGAGGAACTTATCAGCGCAAACCAAACTGCATGTGCACTTTCACTGATGGCTGTGAAAAGATAAGATTAGCCAAGCTACAGCGACATTTTGTCATTGTCATTTCGTGTGTGTTGTTTGCATGTAACGCTCACATCACATACAAACAGAGTTTAAAAATTAAATTGGAACGTTTCCATGGAAATGACCTGGAATTAAGAAGTATTTACGAAAATTAACTGAAGGTTGACTCGTAATGGGCAACTTAAATCCAGTTGGGCAAAGTATATTTCAAAATGGATGCTACACAAAGACCCCCACCACCACCCCCACCCCCAGTGTGCTTCAGATGTGTCGTCACTCGAGTGAGGTCAAAAAAGAAGAAGAATCAAGGTACTGTGATGCCCTTGTGTGTGTGGGCAAGGAGAGCTATCAAATTTACCTGGCTGTCTGCTTGACAAAGCAACATGTTTATATTTACGCTCCTATATGATACATTTACATTACATTGCCTTCAATTAATTGTCACAATTCCCATTGAAAGTTTCCACTTGGGAATATTGCCCATCGTAAATTTCCATGGAAGTTTCACAGGAATTTTCCAGCCCTCTGCAATCCAACATTTTTCATTTTCTCATGGCAATGTGACACGGCGGCTGTAATAAGCCACCGTGTCATCTGACGGCGCACGTGTGCCTAATGTTTTGTCCAGCGAGCGTATCCGAGCAGCCTGGACTCCGCATGTGATCCAAAGCGCATCAATTATTCACGAGCACGCCTCGGAAAAGATGCGAGGAGAAACATGAGGCCCTTTTATTCCAGCTCAGACCTTTAAAGCACACGCAAGATCTACTGTAGCTTACATTTAAGCAGCGGAGGTGGCGGCGGACCCAATGGGAGGCGTAAGAGACAACTAATAGAAACTGGGACTGTTCTGAAGCTGCGTGTCCTCATTAGTCGTGCAGCTTTTTCGCATTTTATTTTTGGGGGGACGGCGGCTCGCCTTCTGATCCACTTACGCAACGCGCAAGGCATGCGCTTGTAAGAGACGAGTGTATTCTGTTTGTAGGGAGTAAATCCCACGGATGCACAGCAAAAACTGGGGTTAAGGTTCACCGTCTCCACTCCTTTGGAGCTCAAGTGTGCTGACGTTGCACAAAAAGGTTCACCGCATTTCCTCCATATAAATGTTTTAGTCGAACAACACGCCTTCCGCAAGTCAATCAAAGTGCGCATCAGCTCATATTTACTCCCCACTTCCTGCGCTGACTGTCCTTGAAAGCGCACGGGAGTGATGGGTGAGAATTGGTTCCTCCTGTGGCAGAATCCGAAAGGAACAATGTTCCGCACTCGCATACCATTCAGGGATGCCAGAGTGTTACTGGGGAGAGGCCTCGGGTCATCGGAGTGCTTGCAGGAAGTCAATCATTAGCAAGCACTCGTCTGGCATGTTCGAAGTACGTAGTTAAAAATTGTACACAGATAAGTTGCCTTGGCCGGCTAAAGCGGAGCAAACTTTGGAATATGTGACCCGACCGTATAGCTTAAGTGCGGCTGTCGCACACTATTACTGTCAACACGCACTCGTTTGTGAATTTTTTGGTAGAACAAGACTAAAATTGTGTAACGCCCCAATTGCTCTGCTCCTTTGAATTCAGTCACGACAATCTTGACATGCTAAGAACCAAACCAGTAACTGAGTTGCACGGTCATTTATCACATCAATAATCAACACACCTGAACAATTGTTTTCTGTTTTCCAAATTGAATCTGTTAAAAAAAAGGTTTTAGTGAAAAACATGGATGCAAATAAAAGCCTTAGTAAAGTGATGAATTAAGATTAAGGATGAACTAGTGGGGCTACTGGTTGAGCTTGTTTATTTCTACTGACAGGAGCTCACAATATCTTCTTTGTCATTATGTCATCGCGGCATGCTGAAAACGCGCACGCAAAAAAAACGAGAAAAACGAGAAAATAAACATGTCATACTGTGTTATCGCAAAGCCGATGTCATGGCAACTTGGCAATTGTGTTTGCATTTGTCAGCAATTTAAACTGCAGCAATGGAAATTTCATGCAAAAAAAACCCAACAACCCTGTTTATATTTTTTGTCCTCGCTAACAGAACAACTTTGAGATATCAGTAAGACAATTAATTATACAGCAGTTTCCTCTCACATGTTGTGACACATGCCTAATAGTTGCTATATTATTACTACTGCTAAGGAGCTGACTCATAAAGTTTATAAGCATACTAGTAGGGCAAAAGTGGCACTAGCAGTGTGACTATCCTTGATAGTGAGACAGTCTTTGTATTAGCGAGCTGAAGGGTCTTACAAGTTCGGACAAAGAGTGTCCAAGTAGATAGCAAAGCTATGGAATAAATGCTCAAGCAGCTAGCCCCCCCCCCCACACACACACCTGTTGGACCACACCTGTGCGTCCCCACCTAAAGCTTTTGGCGTTACATAAGAAGCGCACAGAAGTGAGTTTTTTTGCGGCATAGCAATGCACCCCACCGTGTCCTACTACACAGCACGACTTAATCTTGCCTCAAACGTGTCGAGTAACCGCGACGTTAAGAAGATTAAAATCCAATCGATGTGGTTTAATCGCAAACAAGTGCCAAGCATTAATAGCGACACTAAGGTGGGCAAACTTGGTACCTGTATGATTATTTACAAAATCACACCTAAGCGGATAAATACGTCGGCCTAGAGTGTTAATTGAAGTGTTTTAGTAGCTAACTAGCTATAACCTCCACTAACCGAGGAAGTAGATTGACGACAGGTTAGTAGTGCAGTGCCCGGCTCCCTAAAAAAAAAAAAAAAAAGACACTCGTTTCGCGCCTCTACAAGCACAGCACACTTTGACTTATTTTGGATGTTAAAACGTCGCCTCCTCTCACCTCGAAAGGACGGAAGTTTCGCTGTTTTCCGCCGGTGTTTTGTCGGGTCTTCAGCCGGCCATGAGCGACTTCACGCGGCTCGTGCTGGGCTGCTGCTGCTGTTGTTGTGCACTAGCCCATCCCCCATCCTCTCAACCGGGCTGCCAGTCCGATTCAAACTTGCTCGCTTGGCCTATTTCCACCAGTCTTTTCTTCCCCCACGCTTTTTTGGGGGTATAAAGTTTCCCCCTCTTGAAACTCTCTTTTCTCCCTCTTCTCGCGGTCTGCGTCTTCGCCGGCGGAGCCAGTCGGCACTGAGAGCGGGGGGAAAGGGGCGGCCAACCGCGGTTGGTTTGCCCGCCTTACATGAGGCTAACCCGGCTGCATGCTAGCCGTGGCGCCGCCCCCTCTCGCACTCAATATCCGTCCGCGCGAGCCTATTGGGAGCTTCCGCGGCCGCGCCAGGTAGAGCTAGGACCCGTGGAAAAGTCTAGGCCGCACCGGAACAACAAACGCGTCCAAAAGTGCCACTTTTGGTTCACGGGAACGCAATTTTAATAAAGCTTTCCATAAAGAAAATACGCTCTTTGCTTCCACTAGAAAGACAATTCAGTGTGCTAGTTGAACGACTTGAGCTCACTAATAGATCACCTGAGTCATGTTGTTCTACTTCTAGTACAAGGCTGCCCCTAAATGGTGTCATTTTGCCACTAAAATTTGAGACAGTGCAAATATAATTTTCATCTGCTTGCACCTGGCCAGAAATTTGATATTTTTTCCCCCGTTAAAAAAAAAAAAATACTCATCATGATTATTTTTTGCTGCTGACAAACATCTGCTTCACACTTCAACCCATTTATCAGTAATATAGTGAAAAATAGTAAGAAGAATATTTATATTTATAAGTCAATTTATAGTTTGTGCCCCTAAATCTTCTAATTGCACCCCTAAAATGCACTAAACCACACAGACAATAATGAATCATTCTAAAACTAAGTGAATAATTTAGCTTCTCTTTACGTGATGAGGTCACTTGTCGCTAGGCAGAATTTGTGGCGCACAATGAAATAAAACGTTGCCACCTTGGATTTGGCTTCATGGTCCAAGTGACACAATTCCATTTTTGTGTGTGACACAAATGGAATATGCGTGGTCTGGGAAACGTTGCACTAATCCGCCATACTGGCCAACATTACAGTTTTCCATCCAGCCATTTTCTGTATTTTCTCTTGTAGTGCCCACATTTGCTGACTGTGGCGCGGATGTGGAAGAATTCGAGGCTCACCTTCAGGTCTGTACTGAGCAATGATGGTGACGGTCTGCCCGGCTCTCTTGAGGGCGGCGGCCGCCTGCTCGTGCGTCGCGTTCCTTAAATTCACACCGTTCACCTGCGACCAAAACACAGAGATCTCAATTGGTCATTTCCATTTAGGAGCATTTTGTCGTCATTAGGAGTTCTAAAAGACAAGCTGCTCATGTCTCTTAATCGCAACTCTGTGTGAGGAGCAAATATGTAAACAGAGGATGGAAGTTGTTTTAAATAAACAAATGAGATGTACCCTACATATCAAAGTAGCTTATTTTTGGATCCAGTGGTGGGAAGTGCAATCACCCATTTGAACTTTTGAACAAACACTACTGTAAGTTCTTGAAGTGTCGCCAATAACAGTACATTTGAAAGTGGAATGATTTGATTTGATGTATTCATATCGTTTCAATCAAAACAGATTTTCCAATTCGTTGCACCCAGAGTTAGTACATTTCCAAGCCTGTACTTTTTACCTTTATGGAGTTGAATCAGTAAACGTATATGAGGTCAATTTGCATTCAAATGTTCACTACTGTGTTTAGCCAGTCTATGGTGTTTTACATTGCTTGTTAGCATTAAGCTAAATAGCCTTACCTATTCACTTCGGCGTTTGTATCTAAAATTTTAGCTGGCAAGTCAAAGCCAAAGCCAGCATCCCCGAAAAACCTCTTGAAATATTCCATTTAATTATTTAAATATTGTATCTGCGCGTCTACTTTAAGTACGGCATGCGCGCACTTTGGCCAGCCCCAAGTTGCCATCATCGCGACCAGGACAAACGGAAAGCATCGGTGTGAATGTACTGACCGACAGAATGCGGTCGCCTCTCCTCAGCTCGCCGCTCAGGTCAGCCGGCCCCCCGGCCAGGATGAAGGACACGAAGATGCCCTCGCCGTCCTCCCCGCCCACGATGTTGAAGCCCAGCCCGGTGGAGCCCTTGTGCAGCAACACCTTTCTCGGCTCCCTGCCCGGACAAAAATGAGAAGCGCCACAAAGTCAGCCTGATAACGCACAAAGTGGAGCATGACTGAAAATAAAAATAAAAAATAAAGAAGGGTCTCCTCGACAGCCGTCTAATCATTCCGGTAATTGAGCACAAAAAAACAAAAACAAATGAATTTGCTAAACTCTTGTTGATTAGACACTTGAGTGAACCCTCGCCGTATTGCGCTTCATCATTTGCACCCCACCGCTATAATCACACATTTTTTTGTGTCTTTATAGTAAACCAGCAAGGTCCAGTTTTGAGTTGCGCACCTTTAGTGTAGCGCCACAACATTCTTTGCAGAACTGAGCTACACTGGAATACCAGAAGAGAGGAAGAGGCAGAGAAGGTCCCCTAATAAGCATCAGGAGCAGTCGTTATAATATAGCAGAGAGAATGTTGCCTGTAAGTATCGGCGTATGCTTTGTTTGTGTGTGTTGCTGCTCTGTGTATGTTAAAGTAGCAGCTGGTTGCAGTTTTATAATTAGCATAAGATTAATGCTAAATTCTGTTAGCCCATCCGTGGTGTCTCAGATTATAGGTTGGGTACGGAAGGCTTTGATGCAGCCTCTGAAATGAAGGGAACTGTTGAAGCAATGGTAGTTCTTACAAAAACGGCCAGCAGGTGGCAGCAGAGTATATGAAATCAACCATGGCCATGTTGCAAAAAGCTGTTGCCCCCACAACAGATTTGTGAATAATGACGAAACTTAGCTATATTCTAATGCTAATTGCTGTAAAACGGAAACTTTTTTTTTCCCCCGATGAAAGAAAAGACTCTAATCTTTCTTTTGGTAGGTCGCATTTTTTTTATAGCAATAGAACACAATATTCTGTGGGTCTTGCAAAATCAGTCAAAATCAGCCGGGAGCGAAGGGGGTTGCTTCAGTGAAAATGGCTGCGAGTGAATGAGTTAATGATGTTAGAATTCTGCCTGGAATGAATATATTGAAATATAATTGATCTAAATGGAAAATTGGATGTCGATCGTGTTCCACTTTGTGGAGGTTGGATAACACTGTATTTATCCTTTTTTTTTTTTTTTTTTTACATACATAACAGAACGAGAAGCCATACAAGCGGCTCCAAGCACCTGTTATCCACTGGCTGGACACACACACGCACTTTACCACCCACTCAAATGAGCGTACACCGTCAGAATATCATACATACTGGATACCCCACACAGGGCCCCCCCACCCCCCCGCACTCAATCTCCACTTTTTGCATTAAATGCGATGACTCAGAAAGGCTTTTTTCGAACGACCTCCGTTTTCGACGCTCCGCTGCTGTCAAACGCACGCTCACAAATATGAAGGGGGCCCATGCAACGCTGGCCTCGCACGCACGCACGCACTTAATAAGCGACGGAACGAAAGCAACATACATTCTCACGCTCCTTTGTATGCACGCACACGCAAACGCGCATTCCTTCCGCCACAAAAACGCGGCATGGTTCCCATTAGTGGTTTTTCCTGCAGTCGACAGGAACAATTCCATCTCCATTCCAATTGGCTGCGCTCTAAGTTGCGATTGAGGCCATTCCGGCAACCCCCCCACCCACCCCCACCCCCCACCCCCCCTCCTCCTGCTGAAGCAGCATTTCACAATTTGAAGATTCATGCCTGGAAAAAGTCTTGATTGTGACTCTCAAAAGATATTGGGGGAAAAGAGTAATGGACAGCAAGTTGTGGGTTTGGTCGGTTTGACGACCCTAGCGACCATGCCAAAGTGCTCTTGAGCAAGATACCGACCCCCCACAGTTGCTGCGTTATCAAGAGGTGAAAGAGGAGTCAGTTGTTAAGCAGTTTGAGTGCCTTGGAGGTGGCAAAGCACAATACAAGTGAAAGCCCATTTACTATCATAGAAAAAAAAAAAAAAAATTCCACACAGAACATACATTGGACAAGAAGTACAACTGCCTCGTGCTCTAGCATATCTGACACAGGCTCGTACCTCCAAATTAAAACAACACAAAGTAAAAAAAAAACAATCAAGCAAAGTCTGACAACTCCAAAAACACGGCAGAGCCTCCGAACGCGACTGATGTGCTGTCATGGCCACAAATCCAGATTCCACGCCGCGGTTACCTCGGCGTTCCAAAGCGCCGGCCGCTTCTGGAGGAGCATTCGGGAGGCGGTCTCCTCGCCAGCGACACGGAGGACGAGACGTTGACGGTGAACATGGCGCTGCGAGCTCGCCTCCTTGCGATCTGGCCTTCCTCTCGCAGGCGAGTCACGCTCGCGCGCGCCGGCCGTATCTCATGGCCGTCCGCGTTGTGTGACGAGAAGCAGCCCCGAACACTCGCTGCCCTTCGTCATTAGCAGAGAGGCTTAACGTTTAACCCCAACGACCGCCGAGGCAAGGAACCAAGTGCAGATACTTTTGACTCGACTTAAATAGGTTGAAAATAAACGTCTTTTTTTCAAATTGACACACCACAGAAAAGCGTTGCTAACAAGCCCGATGACTGAACGATTGGGAAAAATCAGCAAGCATAGAAAGAGAGGCTTTAAAATAAATAAAGAAATAAATCTCAAATGCTGAGCGTGCTACCGAATGCAAACTGCCAATCAAACACCAACACCTGGAAAAACAGATGCTACTTCATCTGGCATCCTTCCTACGCCGACCAAATAAGGACATGTTTGAGTTGCGAAAAGACATCCGGTTGCGGGTTTACATGCTGCGACAACGAGGCACTCGAAAGTGGCCACGCCGGCACGAAGCCCCGGTCCGCACTCTGGCTGACATGTCGGACTTAAAAGCAAAAACTAAAAATTAAAAATAATAACTATAAAACTAAATATTTAAAATATATATATATATATAATATTTATTATTATTATTACTATTACTATCATTAGAAACTGTACTAATAAAAACGAACAAAAAACTTGAATACAAACTCAAAATAAAAATCCCGCCTCCTAGCTTTTCCGTTTTTGTTCTCTTCTTGTCACTTAAGGTCAACAACGAGGCGTTCTAAAGCAGCCATGCCAGAAGACTACAGTTAGGAATGTGACGATAACGGCAATTTCGTGATACCGCGATATTGAAACTGGCACCAAATCGTCGTCGTCGTGTTAGGATATTAAAAGCAGCACATCTGGTCAGCAATTATTTGCAAACATGGATCATATATTTAATAAGAAATCTCTCAATTAACTTGACGTGAGTATTTACCAGGACAGACTCCTCGCATTTGTTGTTTCAGCGGACCAATGGCGAGTCGTCCTCTGTTTTGGCACGTCGACATTCTCAACAACATTGTCAGCCTGTTGAGACTCGGCAGGTCCGAAGATTTCCCAGAAGCCTCTTGGCTAAATGTGTCAACAACGCTCACTTGTTGTTTTCAAGGCCTTTAATGGGACACTTTTACACTCTGTTGCTCTACGCGAGACAAGAAGTTTGCCTTTCTTTCTTTCTCTAAATTTTAAACGACATATTTATAATTAGCAAAAAAATATATATATACATGAGGCACAAAACACGCTGATAAAAAAAAGGCATTTTCTTCTTGTTGTAATTTGACATTTGACTCATTTACATTTCAGGCTTCTGGCTGAGAAAACCGCACGATGTCTGATTAACACCTCAGACGAAGGCCGGGCTTTAATTTGCTGTGATTGCTTTCATTTCAGCGCCTCTTTTTCCACCTCTGCAAACGGCAAGCGAAAGGTCAAAGTGTTCCTCGTTATGCATGCATGAATTTGTGGAGTTTTTTTTTTTGGGAGCGGATGCAAGGTGCTTCAACTTGCTGATTAGCTCACCCGCTGCCACAATCTGACTGCTTCTTGTCTTCCGAGTCTGACCAAATGCGTCAAATAATGAAGGTTTTTCCACATCTTCCTTGATTGGGGATGCGCCGCCAGCCTTACTGGCTTCATTTCACTTTACATACATGGCATCCTAAAATTGGCTATAATCCTGACTTTAATGTTGCGTAAGTGCAGGTTAGTAGTAGCTGCTGTACATTCGCGTGCTATGACATCAAATTCTTGGATTTGTTTGGTAAGCTAAGCTGCCGTCATCCGTTGAAGCAGTCACTTCTTGCAGGACGGTTGAAAGACGGGCCGCTAGGAGTTGCGACTCAGCCATCGCAATCAGCCTGCTCCACTTGTGCGCTCACTATAGCAGGCATCTAAAATGACGGGCCGAGCACGGAGAGCGGCCGCGGCGGGTTCGAACCGGGGTGTCAGCTCTCCCGGACGGAGGCCGTTGCTCATCTGGATCGTTAGGATGGATTTACATTGCAGCTGTAGCTGTTCAGTAATTGACGTCAACTACCACAAGATGGCAGCAGAGCACTACTTTTGTCTAAATGAAGCTCCTCAACTCACTTCAATGTACTTGCCAAGCTTAAGATACAAAAAGATGGCGACAAAGCAATATTTTTATTGCTTTGGATTCAGCATAAAAACAGAGGTCGAGTTTGAAAAACAAAATTGGGCTGAAAAATTCACTCCGATTAATTGATGAAATCGAGGGACGGACGGCACAGTCTGATGGAAAGCCATTTGAGCATTTATTCCATATCATCATGTACTTACACAATCTTTGTCCTCATGAATAAATCAATCCAGCAAACGAGTACGATGATAATGAGACACTAGAAGATCAACGGTCTTACTAGTAACATTGTTCCTACTACTAGTGCCACTTTTGGCCAACTAGTATACAATTAACCTTACTAGTAAACTACTGTGCAGCATTAGTAACACTAGTAGGACCAACTCGTAGGCACGTGTCAGGTACTAGTAGAATCTTTTCAAGGATAGATTTTCCATAAAGCTCTTTGAGTTTTTATTCAATATCCTTTCCCATCCTTCATATTCAGCTAAGGCACTAACTAGTATGTTGTCCTCGCTTGTAAAACATGTTTGGCATTCTGGTACGACAAAAAAAAACGTTAGTAGTGAGGCAAACTTGTACTAGTTAACATGCTACTACTAGGACTACTAGTGGCATAATACAATTCTACTGGTTTACTATGGAGGACAAAAACTGCCAAAATTAAAAATAAAAATAAATGACTAAATACATTTTTTTATATAATAAAAAAATTAATAAAATTTCAAAAATTAAATATAATTGAAATAAAACAGCTATATATATATATATATATATATATATATATATATATATATATATATATATAAATAAATATATAAATAAAAAAAATATATATATATATATAAATAAATACATATATATATATATATATAAATAAATAAATATATAAATAAATACATATATATATAAATAAATATATAAATATATATATATATATATATATATATATATATATAAATAAATATATATAAATATATATATATATATATATAAATATATATATATATATATAAATAAATATATATAAATATAAATATATATATATATATATATATATATATAAATAAATAAATATAAGTAAAAATAACCCAACCGAAGACACGCTTAGGACCGCCCCCTCATATGAATAACATTTCGCCCTGACAGAGCATCTGCAGCATTTAATTATTATTATTATTATTTATTGATTGATATTTAATTCTATTTATATATTTATTTTGGTATTTATTTCCACATTTACTTTTATATTGAATTATATTTTTTGAATCTTGTTTTTATTTTTGTAGTTATTTTTTATATTCTTTTTTCAAAAATGTATTTATTTATTCATTCCTTCATTTAAGTGTTGGTCCTCCATAGTTGACATGTCGTGCCTCACTAAAAGCACCACCAGTTTGGTCAAGTCATTCTAGCAGTCTTACTACTAGTGAGGACAAAAAGCATCCTGGTACGCGAGGACGCAAGCTCGATGAAGGATGCGGACTTCACGCTCGTGTGGCCGAATCGTTTTTGTCTTCTGACTGCTCAAACGCTTTTCCATGCAGCCCTACAAACTTTGACAGATATTATATTAAAGCTAAGACTCTCACACGCGCACAGACAGACAGACAGACAGACGGACAGACGGACGGACGTACAGAGACACCAGGATTTACAAAGGGATGAGGAACAAACTTAATGAACAAACATTTTCCCATCTGTTAACGTCAAACTCAGGTAGGCAACGATGCAAATATGATGTACAGTGCACTTGAATGTGCCCCCCCCCCCTCCCCCCCGGTAGCAAAGTTGGCCCGATGGGGACAGAGAGGCTTTAGGTTGATCAACGCCTCCTGACAGATGGAACGGAGCAGCTTGTGGGAGTGCGAAAGCCCTTTCGGCTGCACTCCTCCCGCAGAGACGCGTTTGCCAACAGCGGGTTCGGCTCGCTTTTATGGAGAGAAAAAAAAAAGAAAAAAAAAATCGAGAGCAAAGGGGAGCAAAAGGCGCTGTTTTTCGATTTCATCGTCGTGTAGTGTTACCTTTCAAGTTGCACAAATAGTACGAGAGGTTTACATGATGTCATTCATCAGGCCTCGACTCTCGAGTCATTTTTGCATCCAAATCGTGTTCACGAAGGGCGTGATGGGGAGACGAAGTGCTTTTGCCGCCCGCGAGTGAGTGTGACGCGACGGTGAAAAGGTTTTCTGTCTGGTTTTGGGGAGAGGAGGGTTAGCTGAGCAAGGCGTGACGGACTAGGTTAGTACCTGCCAGAGAGGGGGAGCGGAGCTTGGCACACGGGTGCAGGGGAAGGACAGAAGCCTCTGAAGAGAGCCTGGGGACCTTTGCCCTCCCCAGGCTTGTGGATGACACTGTAAATTGGCTCAGCCCGGCTGTGGGGGTACAGGAATCACAGTGAACGGGACAAAGTGTAGGACAGGAAGAAAAGCAGGCGTGCCAGAGGTGGGAGCAAGTCACAGTAGGTCGCGAGTCTCGCGTCGTGCTACGTTCGCTACGTCAAACGCGCGGCATGAAAATGTCGACATTTCAGCCGACAAGAACTCCGACTTGAGGAGCAAACAAAGAGACAATTGGCGAAATGTTATGCTCTGTGGAATCGAACCAGCGACACGTCACTCCAAATTGCAGTTCAACTGACCGAGAAAGGGATGCAATAAAACAGATATCAACAATTATATAATCATGTACACCATAAGATCCCATGAATAAGCAGCACCTGAGTACCATTTTTTATTTTTTTTTAATTTAACCATTATTTCATCCCATTGAGATGCGCAGATCTCTTTTTCAAGGGAGACAATATCACGATAACAATGCTCTTTTTTTTCATTTGATTTGATTAAGGGCTGAAAATTGTTTTAAAATCATAGTTTCCAAAATCTTGTTCTTGCACGGAACGCTCTTTAGGAAGCCATTTTTCATTACTTTACTTTGCTTTTAGAATCGCTAACTCTGTAACTGCTTTAAAATGTGGTACTTTTATTGACAGTATGTGAAACATTTTGAGTTACGTTGTGTATGGAATGCACTATAAAATCACTGATTCTATTTTTTTGCTTGCTTTTTTTCCAACCTCTCGCTACTGCCCCCTACTGGTAAACGTCTAATATCAACCTCACGATTTGCGACTTTTTTTCTTCATCAAAAAATAGAGGGTTACACACGGCATTTTAAAGCAATTCTAAAGTTAATCCTTGTTGCCGGATGACACTATTGTGATGGTTTACACGTGTAAACAAAAATAGTTCATGACTGCCAGACGTTTTCAGAAAAGGGATGCTGTGGGTGCCAGCCGATTTAAGCATTTTGACTGATCTTTCAAGGCCCACAGAAAATGTTGTGTTTGGACTATGAAAACACACATACTACCAAATGAAAGATTGGACTCTCATCTTTCATCAGAAAAGAAGTTTGTTTCTACCTTATTCCGTTTTTCAGTAATCAACAATAGAAAATGGTTAGTTTCACCTCTGTTTTGAAACAAACGTCTTTTAACGTCTTTGGCACTCCTCCCTAGGATTTTACTAAACGTTATTTAACGTTTTTGGCAGTCAAAGAGTTAAGAACATTTATTATTGCTGACTTTGCTTTAGTCTATGTTACGTCATTAAAAACAATTTGCTGTTTATCTTGTTTCCAAGTGATATTGTTGGGCTTCTATATCAAAAACTTACATTTGCATACAGTATTCCTCTTTTATATTTTTGTCTTTAAAAAAAAAAAGAAAAAATTATTATAATTTTCAAATGTTAAACGGGCCAGACTTGCCAAGTCGTGGTTCAAGACAAGTTCTACGAACAACCAAGTCAAGTCGAGTGTGTCAGAAGTCTTAGCCAAGCAAGTTCCAAGTTTGAAAACTTCAGTCTGATTGGAGTCAAGTCATGTGACTCCAGAGTCAGCCCCCCCCCCCCACCCCCACACCCACCCCACCTCTGACGCATACCAACAAAAGATGCGACATACAATGTAGACAGTTTGCACAAAGGGACATTACGGGGCCACGGGACAAGAACAACCCACTAACACACTCCGACACCGGCATGCACGCGCACGCACACACACACACAGACACACACACACACACACGCACACACGCAGGAAGCCTCCTCCCCAGAGCTGTGGGTTAAGATGACTCAAGGCCTCGCGGGACACTCGCCACCCACCCCCGCGATGCTACTTTGAGTTCTCGGGATAGGAGGTCAAAGGCACCACACACCGTCCAGCTTGAACGTTCGTTCCCCCCCCCCCCCCCCCCCCGATGAGCTTGGAAATGCAAATCCACATTTGTTCGGCTTCGACTCAACATGTGTGTTTCGCGTTCACGTCAAACACACGCTGACAAGACCTGGACCATACCAACCCCCCCAAAAAACAAACAAAAAAAACATGCACGACGCAAACTCTTAACCCTTACATACTGTTTAGGGATAGACTGACAATCGGCCTGGCCGATTATTGGGCGTTTTGACGAATATCGGTATCGGCCTTTTTTCAAAATGTGTTGGCCGATAAAAGGTAAAGCTCAAACCATTTTAAACTCAGGGAACTTATTTCTTTAACTTTTCAGTTAACTTTATAAAAGATGCTGCTGACCCTGGGAACATTTTGAATTTTTTATTTTTTTTGTTCAGAATTGAAACAAAACAAAAAAAATGCAAAAGTTTAAGATTTCAGTTTATTTTTTATTTTTGGAAAAACAGTTTCCATTTAACTTTTTAAGACAAACTGATAACCTTGGGAGCTCCCGGAACATTTTTTAAAAAAAATACATTTTAAATGAAGTATATTGTCTAAGATAAAAAAAAATAATAATAATAAAAAATAAAAAAAAGAGTCCTACATTTTGAAAGGTTTGAAAAATTGTACAACAAGCATTAATGCTTAAAGACATTACAACAAAGTCAAGATTGGGATTTGTATTTAAAAAAAATTGAAGCCAATATTTTTACCCCCCTTTTTTACTGAAAATGAATATCAGCTTCAAATATCAGTTGACTGTTAATTATTGGCATCGGTATCTGCCCTGGAAAAAAAAAACATATCGGTCTATCTCTAATACTGTTTGGCTTAAATTTGACTTATTTGTCAGCAATAACATTAACGTAAATGTCATTCTTTCACCCAGAAATGAGATGATTTTTCCAAACGTGATCCAAAGTGTACAAAAATGAAAAGATAATGTCAATGTAAATCACAAATTGTTTGTTCCAAAATTTGACTACACAAATGGAATGAATGTTGAAACTGTACATGCCACAAATGTGTGTACTCTTTAAAGGTAAGTTGGGGGGAAAAAAAAGTCCTGAGAACTGTCTGTGTTCCCACCACATTTGCACAGGTTCCAACAGAAACATGAACTTGTTGGTCTTTGAAGGGTCTTGAAAGAGTCAAACAGCTAAAGAATGATTATATATACTAAACATCAGGAAGAGTGAACCTTGACGCAGGTGCGAGTTCGAATGCCTGCAAAAATTGCACTTTTCCGTTTCTCCCAAAGATCGATTAAGGACTAATCGTTCATTCGTTAAGGCAATTAAAATGCATTTTTAGAAATAGCTAACACATACCAATTATTGTTATGATGATATGCTTGGCCTGAAACATGCAATGTGCACGGAAAAGGAACAGTATGTAAGGGTAGAGCGAGTGTTTGTTTTTTACAGTGTGTTTGTTCCAAAATAAAACAAAAAGAAAGAAACAACAAAACCAAATAAATAAAAAAATCAGTCACTGCCGATGTACTAGTGCGCTCTTTGCCCTCACTAGTAGGACAATTTTGGCATCCAGCAGCATGTTACTAGTCAGGCAAAACTGTGTACTAGTTGACAATTGCACACTACTACTAGTACTACTCGTGTCAGAAAATGCTACTAGTTCACATTTAGCGCTTCTTTGGTAGTACGAGTTGCATATAGATGTCAACTAGTACACAGTTTTGCGTTGCAAGTAACTTGTTATCCTACTAGTACGCCAAAGTTGTCGTACAAGGTTAGATGTAGAAATGTCATTCAATGACCGGGTCACACTAGTAGAACGACTTCTGCCCTCCACTATGACATGCATATGACATTTCTGCACACTAGTATTTCCCCCCCCACTAAATTTGGCCAAGCAATTAAACCAGGGTTTTTCCTGTGTACAAAATTCAGAGGCAGCCACCTCCAGCATATTTGCTCGCTACCCCCAACCTATGTGACTGATAATGAATGAATGCTTTAACATGATAATAGTCCTAATCTTATTGGAACTATTATTCTTACTATTGAAACATGGAAAACGTATATGTTGCCTGTAAAAAATGAAAGCGAGTCAGTTGAATTTACAGGATACATGCACGTCATGGCGCATGGTCAAGATTAGGGATGTTCGATACCACTTTTTTTCCTAACCGATACGCAACTCTCGAGGAGTCACCGCTACTGATACCAAATACCGATACCACTAGTAAATAAAATTCCCCACCCATAAATGACAGATGATTTTAAAGAAAGACCTATACATCCCAATATATTACTTTTCCTTAAAATTGCCAGATGGCGGCCGATAATGGTATCGGTCACCGCCGTGAGTACCGATACCTTAAAACAAGACTGGTATTGGTAGTCACCCATCATCGTCAGGGTGATACCACCTGTGCCTCAATTTGAGCCAGGAAAAACCCTGTAGCCTTACTAATGCAGTACTACTAACACTACTAGGGCCAACTAGTAGGCATACAGTATGCCATGCACTACTTCCTGGATGCTCCTAGTAGCACCAGCAATCTCACTACTAGTTTGGCTTAAGTAGTAACACGTAGTTGTGCTTCTACTGTGCCAAAGATGTCCCACTAGTGTGCAGAAATGTCGCACACTAGTGGAAAAATCAGCACTAGTAAGAAAAAGTTGTACTAGTGCAACCGTGTGATTCTACTAGTGCACTGAAAAGGGCATACTAGTACGTGGGGCTTTCGCTGGATATGGAAATATGTAATAAGTGTTTTCCATGTGCAGCGACTTACCTGGTGAAGTCTTCCTCCCCGAGCATGTGGCGGGGGACGGGCGAGTACCTGGACGGGGTGACCTGGGGCGGCGGGTAGGGGGGCTTGGGCTCCATGGCGCCCATGTAGTTGTGGCTGACGTGGTTGTCCACCATGGTGGGGAAGGCTGGGGGGAGGGCCAGGCCAGTAGGGAGGAAAGCAAGAATGATTACACCATAGGGAGGAACGCAGGAAGTTAGTCAAAAGGAGCAAGAAAAAAAAAAAGAAGGAAATATCAGGAATCAAACATTGTAATCTGTCAATCTAAGAAAACCACGTAAATGTCCACTAACTCAATGCTAACGCATAATGAGAAACGCCATTAAAGTGCTAACGGAACTAGCATTGATAGCAGTACTAATAAGCCTTGAAACAACTTCTATTTGAACATAAACTGGCGCAACACATGTAGACAAAAAACAACATCAAAATAGTCACAGGCATACTTTTTTCATGTCCAGAAAGTAAAAAACCCTGATGCAGTTTAGCTTTAGCCCCAAATGCTAGCTAGCGAGCTAACTTCCATGGTGCTTGTTTACCTGCTAGGGAACTAGCTAGCTAGCAGTACAAATAATCCTTGAAACAACTTCTATTTGAACATAAACTGGCGCAACACCTGTAGACAAAAAAAAACATCAAAATAGTCACAGGCATAATTTTTTTATGGTGCTCGTTTACCTGCTAGCTAGCTAGTGGCTTTTAGTTTCTGGACCTAGATTTGTCACCCCTGTCCGCAAATAAATGGCTAATTTTACAACAGTTGAGTTGTGATTGTCTTCTGTGTTTCATCTTCACGTCAATATGGAAGTACTTGCAGTAAGTAGGTATTATACTGCCCTCTGGTGGCCAAGGCACAAACCAGGAGTGGCACAATGTCCATCAAATTGAAGTACGAAATTTTTAATGACAAAACGGTTTTATTCTATACATGGTGAAGTTCCCCCAAATCTAGCAATAAGATCATCGGAAATTCCGAACATTGCAGGGGTACACTGACACTCTAATGTAAGAATAAAAAATAAATAAAAATCTCCTACAGCCATGATCGACCCTCAGCCACTTTTATTCCACATTATGTGAGCGTGTGCGACAAAAATTGTGGAAAAGCCAGCATTGCTTACTAAATGGCTAAAAAGAATTTGGAGCCCAAAATGCGCAGGTGGGATGTGAGAAAGCGGCCACACTCAGTGGGAGGCGGACAACTGAGCTTGTTGTTGCTGTGGGAAGAATTGCGTGTACGTGTGTGCGCGTGTGTGCGCGTGTGTGTGTAGTAGTAGTCACGATGTGGGTGTCTCGGGCGTTTTTGGGCAAGAGAGCAGCGATCCGACGCAACCACAGATGCAGGTTCATCTTCAAGATAAAAATGCCGGATTTTATTTTTTTTTTACAAGAGTCACCCCATTGCGTTATGTAATGTTAGATTTATGTAATGTTAGATTTATGTAAAGCGTATTTGTCGGAAAGTAGGTCTTTGTTTGAGAAGGAACACATTTGGGGCAAGTTTTTTTTTTTTTTTTTTTACCGTTTGTTTAACGTGGTGCTGATCCAATTTCACTTTGTTGCTACAACAATGATTATTTATTTATTTATGACAAATAACGTAGCTTTGCTCTTCCCATGCCAGCGTCGTATAGGAACCGGCATGAAATAAAAGACTCTTCCACTAGATGGCAGAAGATTGACAAAGTGGGATAACAAGTGATGAACAGACCTCCACCAAGGCTGGAAAATCCAAATTTGAATTGTGTTTTTAATAAGAAAAATAATAATAATAATTAAAAAACTTAAATAACAATTAAAGATATTGGGGGGGAAATGAACAGTTTTGACCGTATTTTTTGCAGCATAATACAGCCATACTAATATGCATGGAGCTGTTCTTTACAGAGGATAAAGTGAGTATTATTATGTTATGTATCTACAAGTGTTTCATCACCAAGTTCAAATGTCTGTTGCATAAAGTATTATAACGCCACAACACTGATGCTATTCCTTAGCTCGTGTTTTGCATCGAGTATTAGCATTAAGTTAGCGGACTTAAGCAAGGCAGAGTTATGTAATTTGGATGCGATTTTTTTGCTTGCAAGTCAAAGCACAAAACTGGCAGAATAATTTCACATAATATTAAATTGATTGCATCATCAATAATGTACACGATCAACAATGAATATTACAACAAGCTATCAGAATTGTGACTTTAATGCAAAAGAGAAGAAGAGGAAGAAGTAAATACGTACTGCTGGAATAGTCGGGCGGGGCGTACATGTCATTAAGGTGCACGGGTCCTGGCTTGGCCACCTTGAGGTAAACCATATCGGATGTGTTCTTCAAGGCGGCCACCGCCTCCTCGTGACGCACGTCCTGAAGCACGATGTTGTTCACCTGAACCACAAAACAGGCTGTAAGAAAACTACGCTCACACCGAAAATCTGGACAAACGCGTGCACTTTTCTCTCTGAAAGATTATCCAAAACGATTATATTGTGGTGTGGGAGTGTTTTTTTTTCATTCCCTGATTTGTGATTGACAATCGTTCAGTGGCGTGCACGCAACCCAATAATTAGCCTGCCACGTTTGGCTTTAGCTCCTCGCGCTAGCTAGCTATAGCTCCCTAGCTAGCTCCCCTTGGTTCTTGTTAACCTGCTCGGGAGCTAGCTAGCAAGCACGAGAAGCTAAAGCCAAACTGTGGGCAGGGTTTTTACTTTCTGGACTTGGATTTGCCATCGTTGTCAGTGAATGTCGTGCACAAGCAAGACACAAGATGCTGCATCCAGAGTCCTATATTAGCGTTGTAAATAATGGTATCGGCGTGTTACTTGTTAGATTCGGCGATACCACTGTTTTTATGCCGATAGAAATCTGAAGAGGGTCTTACAGCGAGCAGGCGGTCCCCCGTCTGCAACCGTCCATCTTTTTGGGCGGCTCCGCCCTCGATGATCTTGGTGATGTAGATGCTGTTGTCGCCCGGGATGTGCTGGTTGCCGATCCCTCCGGCAATGCTGAATCCCAGCCCTGGAAGATTGACATGAAATGATTGGATCATTCTACCTAATGAGAATCTTGTTGTTTTATAAAAGAAAACAAACATTGCGTTCATGACAATTACATTGAAGAAAAAAATTATATAAATATTTACCTGAATAGATGATTGTTAATGATATAATATAGTTGGAGAAATAAAATAATGTTGTAATATTAAAAGCGACAATTTGCTAGTATATTGTCAGAATTATTCAAGGTTAAAATCATCATAGACACATTTTTAATTCAAATCCCATTGGCTTCACTCACTGTGTGTTTTTTTTTGTTGCACCATTAAATAAAATATGAATGCATGTTCATTTTAACCCTTCAAATTACAGCTTAGTTGCACAATGATAGGTTGGAAAACAACCACAAAAAAATTTTTTTTTCATTTCTCAGCAACAATTTTTTCCCTGACTTGTGCACTTCTAAGTACAGCCAGCAGAGGGAGCTTCCACTTCTAGATGAAAAAGTCTGCTGAGACCCAACACATTTATATCAATCATATTAATGTTCTTTTCTTTGAATTATTTCCTATTATTTGAGTCTTAATTGGAAATGCTTCTCTTGTTCAAAAATGAAGAGATTATGTCATGTGACAGAAAACAAATTATTACAGTCTGAACATTTACAATACTTTACTTTAGTACTTTAGTAATTAACTTAATGCAGGAAAAAACAAAATCTGCAGAACTGAATTTGGACATCATTATTATCATTATCATTAATATTATTAATGCGCAAAAATGTGTCAATTTTAAGAGGGCTAATATTGACCGACTAATCAGCTGCCCAATTAATTGGTTGGTTTTATTTGGTCAAAAGTAGCTACAATAAAATCAAAACATACAGTTTGATGTAACTAATATATTCCGGACATATTTAAAGAGCTAAAGTTAGAAAAACAAAATGCCTTGTGCACTTTCTTGACATTTGTCAGCTCACGTGGTTGCGTGTGCGTGGTTACCTTTGGGCCCTTTGAGCAGGTTGACCTCCAGGATGGTCTCGGGCGGGGCCTGCCTCCGCCTCACCAGCAGACGCACCACCGGCCCCGCCTCCTTTAGGGCCTCCACCGCCCGGCTGTGGACCACCTCCGACACGTCCACCTCGTTCACGCGCAGCACGCAGTCGTTAACCCTGCGGACGCGTACGGGGGGAATGTTACATCATCATCATCATCATCATCATCATCATCATCATCATCTCAAGTACAAATGAAGTAAGTAAGTATGCTAGTGTAGGAAGAAAGGCGACGTTACCCGAGCCTTCCGTCCATGGCGGCCGCTCCTCCAGGGATAATCTTGGTGATGAAGATTCCCGGATCGTCGGGAATGTGCGGATTATCGATGCCTCCCGCGATGCTAAAGCCCAGGCCCGAGTTGCCCTGCGGGAAAAAAAAAAAAAAAGAGTGACTCATGTTGACATACTACACACAAAATAAATCGCATCGTTTACTTAAAAAAAAAAAAAAACAGTTGCAAGATTGTTTAACAAGAATAAAACTAAAAAATAGTAAATAATGAACTAAAATTGTATTCCTTGTAATTTTTTACAAGAAAATAGTTGCAATAGTAACAACAAATCCTAATTTATTTTAGTGTAGTGATTTGATGAGAAAAAAAATGCAATAGTATGATAAGGAATTTATCATTTAACCAGAATAAAAGCACATTAAGAGTAAAATATTCATTAAGACAATTAATTCACAATATTATTAGAAGAAAAAAAAAGTATCGGTAATTACACAATAAAAAGCAGCTGGAATATTACAAGAATAAAAAATGTATGTTCAGCAAATTTCTATACATTATTATATCAAAGAAATACGGTTAAGTCAGCAAAACACTCTTGCAATATTACGTAAATTAATAAGAATAAAGACCAAAAAAACAACAATAAGAATGGTAATATAAAAGATAATAATAAAACGCTTAAGATTTTCTGTGTAATATCGTAATTATTAGTTTTTTTCCGTTGTAAAAACAACATGAGGAATCAAATCATAATTCTATGAATACAAATATTTTATCAAGAATAAAAACACTGTAGATGGCAAAAATTCCAAACCAAAGTTAAGTGGCTGCTAAGAGGATGTTGTGCTGCATTCTTGGACAAGAAGAATTGACGTACCCGCTCCAAGATGATCTCCTCATACTTGTACATGCCATCGCTGCCGTTCACCTGTCACACAAGAGAGAGAAAAAAAAAAGAAAAACTAAGCGAGGATGGCTCGTATTTCACACACGCACCGAAATCATTTGACCTACCAAAAATTGACGCTAGTTTCACTAGCCCGCCAATGGAGTTTTGCATTGTGTATTAGCATCAAGCTAGCAAGCTTATGTGGTTTTCATGCGTTGTTTGTCTGTAAACTTCAGTTGGTATTAAACACTTTTTTTCTTTTTCATTTTAAACGAATTCTTCACTATTTTCCAAACTCGGAAGTGGGATCACTCGTATGGGCAAGGCAGCACCGTACACCAAAACCTTCCGGCAAAATGCTCACATTTTGAACACTAACAGAATTACGAACACACCTTGGAGCGTTCGATTTTTTTTTTTGTTCACTTTAAATCCCATTTTGAGTTCATTCTGCGTCTCGAACGTGACACGAAATAAATGTGCAATGCGGCGCCCTGGCAAAACAAAAGGCGAGGTCAAAGGTCAAATGGATAATGGCTGCGGATGTCCACATGGCAAACATCTCTACACACACACACACACACACACACACACACACACACACACACAGACATGCACATGTGGTAACAGAGGGTGTGTGAGAAGAGAGAGAGAGTGTGAGCGAGTGAGTGAGCGAGTGAGTGAGTGAGCGAGTGAGTGAGTGAGTGAGT
The DNA here is from genome assembly GCF_051991255.1 of Vanacampus margaritifer. NCBI lineage: Eukaryota > Metazoa > Chordata > Actinopteri > Syngnathiformes > Syngnathidae > Vanacampus > Vanacampus margaritifer. The sequence continues at coordinate 27,161,208 of NC_135441.1, read as the reverse complement.
GAGGAAGGAGATACTTACATAAGGGCCTGCATCTAGTGAGTCTGCGTTGACAATGATGGGGGGAGGGTTGGCCTGTGAATATGAAGAGATACACATTATCTCAGCAGATGACGGCGCATGCACACGCACACACATTATCACATGGCAGCCAAGTGAAGCCGGCCAGTCCCCCCCCGGGGGTGGGTGAGGCGGGGTCGAGACGTGCCGGGAAGGTGCCAGGGGCTGAAAATGACCACAGGGACCCACAGGACACTAACATTTGCGCTTTTTAATAAAATAATAAAAAATAAAATATATATATATATATATATATATATATTCATTAACATTTAGGAATATTTTTTAATCAAATTATTGGTTAATTGATTGTAAATAAATAATAAAATATTACAAACACAACACACATCTTTAGAAAATAAACAATTTTAAACTATATTTTCAACTGATTTTAATTAATAACTGGTTAATAATTTTTTTATACTTGAAACAAAAACATCATAAAATAAACAATTTTAGCATTTTTTAAAAGATTAAATGTAACAGAATATTAAATATTTGGTAAATGCATTTTAAAAAATAACGAAACATAATAAAAGAGTTGATTTAATTTACATATAAGATTTGTTTTAATTAATTTAAAGAATTTTAAATCCATCCATGCATCCATTATCCAAACCACTTTTCCTCACGAGGTTAGCGGGAAAGAATTTTAAATGATAAATTAATTGATCATTTAAGAAATATAAGTAAAAAGAGAACAAAATGTGTTAATATACTGCAAATAATTCAATGAAAATTATTAGCAAAATACAAACAATTAGAGTACATTTAAAAAAAAAAAAGGTAATTAATCAATATTTATTTATATTTTCTATAGATTTATCAAATATATTGTATATAATGCTATCATAAATAATACACATATCAATAAAGAAATATATATTTGTTATTAAATAAATTGGTTAATTAATTAGAAATAATATAACTTCAAACAAACACTTTACATATACATTTAACAGTTTGTTTTATTGATTTGATTCCTTATCTTACAAAATAAGTCAGCACAAAAACAAAAATGATGATGATGATGACGATGGTGATGATCCTTCGTATTTTTCAGCAAGCTTCCTTTCACCTCAATCATATATTAATATCATATCATATAAAATAAAATACGAATGAATAATAAAACTAAAAAATAATGACTTCATCTTACTGCACGTCATATTGAAAGCAACAGGAAGTAGAAATATATCCTGCCCGCCCGTATGTAGTGTGCATTGTTTAACTGCTGATGAGTAGCTGTGAAAAGTGTGCAGCTGCTCATGTAACAGCATGAGAAAACATTTGGACTATCGCGTGCGTATAAGTAATCACCCCATCAAAAGCCAGAAGATGAACGATTAATTAAGTTGCAATTTATTTTACAAGAACAAAAGGTGAAAGATTCATTGACCAAATAGTTAAAGTTTGTTTTCTGTTCCAGAGAAAGAATTAAACGAAATTAAATGATAATTTTTGGGCTAAAAACAAGACAAGACAAAACCGGCACCAGGTGCATCATGGGATTTATAGTCAAGAAAGTAAAATGGAATCGGTAAACCCAGAAGATGGTCTTTAAGGTATTAAGTCAATCCACCAGTGGTATAAAACAGCAGTCTTATAAACAACCTATCGCCATCTGACATAACAAGCAAACAAAACAAAAACACAAGATAATCTCAGCACAAGTAATCTCAACATGCGTTTGTTTAACATTGAGCAAACAAGTCAAGTACCTGGGATTAGAGCGGATTAGCGCCCTCCTCCCCGCTCGGTTCCTAGAACGGTCATCCACGTTTATCCGTGGGCCGCCCCGAGGAAGACGAATACGCTCAATTTGAGAGCAGCACGTGAGCCGAGAAGCGCTAAATCTTAGCGCACATTTTTGGACGTCTGTGCTCCAGTAAGGCCGTGGAGGGCCAAATAGCAATTTATGACATCTGGATAATCCTTTGATGGGAAGTAGGTTAAGGATTACGGAGGTCAAGTCAACGGCATTTCACAGATTAATGGCAATCCAGGTTGCACACACACTCCTCAGGCTGGAGACATTGATCTCAACAATTAGATTGTTTTTTTTTTTTTTTAACAATGTTGATTATTGCCAAGCAAGTTCTAAATTTATCCTTCAACACTGAACCAGTGGTTGACTGCAACTAAAATGCGGATTGACTAACAAGAACACAAAATCAAAATACTAATTTTTACATCAATTGATACATAGTGAACCATGTTTACGTTCCACAACCACCAACGTAAGCGGAAAAACTGCCATATCCAGAGACAAAAAAATGTTTACCTTTATTCCTTCCATATGCTTTAAATGTGGTTATTTTTTCCCAAACGCACTTAAAAAAAAAAAGTTCAACCAAACCATACTGCATAATCGCACTAGTTATAATCGCTAGCTTAATCATGCTAGTTTAATGCTTACATATAATGCGAAACACCATTGACAGGCTAACAGAAATTAGCATAGCGATGTTGTGTACATATAAAGCTTCGCAAACAAACACGAGCATACCACAAATAATATCATAACGAAAGCCTGCTAGCTAACATATAATGCTAATATTGGAACTAAGCATCGATTTCTCAGGTCATTTTAAACCTGCAAACAACTGCTACTTGAACACACACATGAGCACCCAACATGCTATGCTATGCTACATCTCTTCCCGTAGAGCTCAGTGGCACAACAAGGTACTACACTCAGGCACGCAACTCAAAATTGGACAAGCGTGTATATTGTAAAAAGGAGGCTATGTTCAAATTTGGTCAATTCAATATTTTATTCCTAAATTGCTACTATTGGTCGTTTCCTATGCGGATTGTCGTATGACAAAATGCTCCGATCCAATATTGCATAGCTGCAATTTGTGTCTGTTAATGCCACAAGCTCATTTGGCTTAAACTGAAGGCAGACATGAAACAAATTGTACATACTGTAAGTATGTCCAATTGTAACACAGAAATACGCAATATTACATAAATAATAGTAACATTCTATAGGTCTATATAGTTTGAAGCTTCTATAGTGTCAACGTGGTGTTTTGTGCGGCAAATGTGTGCGCTTGACTCTGGAGACGGTGACGCCACCCACAGAAGCGAATGCGGGGCACGGGCTTCATCCCAATTGTTAAATAATCAATGTGTTGCCATGGCAACCGCTGCCTGCACACAGCATTGGCCAGCAGGCCTACTTGCAGCATCCCCCTGCTGCATTTTTTCGCCTTCCTGTCTCTCCTCTTCACACAAGACGCGCCAAGGAAAAGCTTCATTTTGCAAAATCTTCATATCTATACCAACATTTGTTATGTTTACTGTTCTGCCCATTTTCGAAAGGGCCTGCTCCTTCCACATTTCAAAGTAGTCAGCTCGTTCAGTTGAATTTCCACCAGAATTCCACATTCCCCATGAGCTCATTTGCTCCCGAAACCGTATAAATACGTCGTATTTTAAATGGTTGAAGAAATGGTAATGAGGTATTACACAAACGGCCAGCAGGTGGCAGCAGAGCGTAGGAAATGAACCAGGATTACGTTGAAAAAAGCCTCAATTACTCCGAATTCGAAATAGATTTGTGAATAATGATGAAACTTAGCTATATTCTAATGCTAATTACCGCAAAACTGAAACAGATGGAAATATACTTTTTTTTCCCCGATGAATGAAGAGACTTTAATCTTTCTGTTGGTAGGTTTAAATGTTTTTTATAGCAATAGAACACAATATTCTGTGGGTCTTGCAAAATCAGTCAAAATCCAGTAAAACGGCCGGGAGTGAAGGGGGTTGCTTCAGTGAAAATGGCTGCGAGTGAATGAGTTAAAAGTCATTAATAACTTATCTTTCCATATGCCTCAAATGATTCAGATTATTCCAACATTTCCCCCTGGCAACATTCATAAATCAATGCAGACATTTGGACATTTTCAATACTTGAATGAATTGCACAGCATTTGCCTTCAGCATCAGTTTTTCGAGATTCACAAACTAGTAAGTAGGAAGGTGTCCCTACTCCTTTAACACTTAATAAATGAAGTAACAATTACACGCCTCCTCTTCACACTGTGATGCAGTCGACTTTTACAACTACAAGCGCATTAAACAAAAACATCGTGTAAAATGCTTAACGCGACGCCCCAATGTTGATGAAGCCTTTGCTTCTTCTTCACGTTCGTTTACTGGACTGAAATATTCATGCATATTCAAACAAAACATTTTTGAACTAAACCATACAATAACAAAAGTCAACTAAGCTAACGCTAACAAATACAGTGGATCCCTGCATATAATTAATGTATTATTTGATTATTTGATATCCCACATTCCTCAATGGAACCCTCCCTTATCTATTTATTTATTTACTTACTCGATCCCCCGATTTTCATTTTTCATGATTTTTGTGTCAATTACAATGAGCATCAATTATATGTGTATTTTTACTCTTTGCGGTTGTGCCCAGGAAATGTATCCACTTAAAATGAAAACTAGGAACCCTTCTAAAACTGCTAGCAAAATGCAAACATATCATGTGAAATGCGATGCTATAGACAGGCTAAAAGACGTTAGCATAGATGCCTTAAAGCAAACGCTACAGTACCTCAAACGGAGCATATGAGCTGAATCACGGGCATACTGTGAGGAACAACAACTATTACAAGAGCGTAGTAGGGGACCTTCTCTGCCTCTTCTTTGTTTCTTGGTGTTCCGTGAGATTCTTTCCACGGCACAACACGGCACGCGCCACGCGGCAAAATCAGTGTTTGCCAATAAAGATTGGCAAACACTGATATATGACAGTATGCAGCCAGCGATGCTCGCTCAGCCGCTGTGGCCGCCATTGGCCCGTTTGTACGGCGCGCTGCAGTCCGATCGATCGCCGCTCAATTACCATGCGGCCGACATCTCATTCACGGCGTGGCGTGGAGGAGGCGGAGGAGGCCTTGCGATAGGATGGGTGAACAAGGTTGCGTCAGTTGTCAAGAACAAAAGGCAAACTAATGAGATGATACGCCGAGAATCTCTTAACCGTAAAGGTCACCGGATCCCTTCGCCGTCTCGGCCCGCCGCAACACGTGCGCAAATCAGCCGTTTATTTATTCCAATAAGCGGCCGCGCTGAAATTAATGACTACGCCCGTAAAAAAGCGCTCCATTAAAGCGCTAAAGTTCTGCGATAGGGCGGCCGTGATTGAGCATGGCGGCTGCGACTGTGCCGCCCCCACATTGACCCCCCACCTACACACACACACACACACACACACACACACACACAAAACCCGTCTTCCCCAACACAACACACACGGACAAGAGCGTAATTAATTCATAGTCCGTCAGCGCTGTTGGCAAGCCGCTCTCATCTTCATGCGGCGTTGCAAACGCACGCTGTGGCTTACCGCACGGCAAATGTCACCTTCAAGGGAAATAGAAAAGGAGAAAGTCCAGAGTGGGGATGTTTGATATCACTTTTTCTTACTCAACTCATCTTTAGCAACTAACTGACCTCACAACAACAACAACAACAACAACAACAAAAACTATACAATTTCTGGAGAAATGTTGTGGGAATGCTGAAAGCTGAAAGCTAAAATTTGAATGCATGGGGAATGCTTATGTATGAAGTTGAGAGATAAATTATGAAATGATGACCTCCTGATTACTGGACGATGCATTTGACCAGCTATGCCACCGACACCCGGTAATGATGATAAGTTATATGTATGGAAGTGGGTGTGGAAAGTTCAATGTTGGTCCCATTGAAAATGAATGGTGAAAAGTTGATATTTAAAGTAAAGTCATGCGGAATCAGACCATATACAACCGGGACGTGAATTTTTGAAGTTGAAATTTGAACGGTGTAAATCGGAGGTATTATGTGGGAGTTGTTAGCGGCATAAAAGTGTGGAGAATAAACAAATAAATAAATCACAATAACATCAATGATGTAATGCTTCAGCAAATGAATAATTGAATACCGAACCAGAGAATAGACACAGAAGCGCAATCGGGGAGTCCATGCAAACCAAGCCCACACCTTCAAAGTGTGAGGCAGCCATGTTAACCACTCCACCACCGTGCTGTGTCATCCTGGTTGTATTTTTGGGAGGAGCCACTCGAAATAGTGCCGCCAATCAGTCAGTGTTGTGCGGATGGCGCGTCCACAGCCAGGACAGAAAGTCACAAAATAGCAAGTCCGGCCAAAGTTAGCACATCAACGCGGCGAGACACTGATGACGTCACGCCATTACGCTCGCGACGCCTCGCCAACATGGGAGGTCAGCGCGGCAGGGTCGCCTCCCTCGCAGCCCTCCAGTCCAGTCACATGACTGGAGAGTTTTTTTTTCTGGTTTTCCAAAAACACTCCAAAATGGCTTTGGCAATTATGCTAACAATTTGAAAATGTGCATTTTCAAGTGTGCCATTTGCTTGTTTTTTTGTATGTAGTGCACACAAAGCTAAACTCTGTTAGCGCAATGCTAACGCATAAAGCGAAATGGCATTGACGGGCTAACAAAAAGTGAATATTTTCACGGAGCTGTAACTCTTTTTGTTTGCCTCCTCGTATATCCATATTTCTTTATTGTTCAAGCATCCTTAAACTATAAAAGTGGTCAACAAGTGTGCCCCAAGTTATTATCCAATTTCACTTGATTGGTACACATTTGATTATTTATTGTAATGCAAATAATGTGTCTATGGTCTGTCTATCTATATCTATAGTGATGTATCAGGACGGGTCAAACAAGTCAACGCTACATGACAGGAAGGACAAGCTCCACTTTTTGCCTTTCATAAGACGGAAAAACAGCTACAGAATGTGTTTATTCAAATTTCACACTAAGTTTAGGAGAAAATTGAGACAAAATCATCATTATTTCAATATATATTATACACTTTTTGTGACTTTTTTTGGTTGGTTGTTGCATGAGATTTTTTGGGGCCAAAAATATGCTTTGGCTCAATAAAGGTTGAGTCAAACACATTCTCACTACTTTTGGATGGATTCATTTGCATGATGTATGCGAGGGAAAAATCAACATCGGAATCAATAAAATATCTTCAACAGTTCTCGCAAATCAGACCGAGTCGTTCTTCACAGTCAGTCCTTTCGATGGTTGCCGCCTGATGAGATATTCCGCTGAGCACATGCACAGCTTGGATTTGGCTGATTACATAATTGGGCATTTTAATGGCGAATATTAATCCGCAACGGCCCATATTGGGTTTTATAAGCGGGCCGATCGAGATCGGCGGGCTCTCGGCGAGCAGAGCAGCGACAATGAAGCTCTTGATGCGCAAGCGGCGCACGAATGCGCTTCACCGCGCTGTTCGGCGCGCGTTTCTGCCGGCACATTTCAGCACATGGAGAGGCTGAAATGTGGCCTGACTTGTCAGCACAACATCTCGTGCAAACCCACATTGATGTCTTTGGGTAATTACAAGAGCTCATCCCTATCTATTCTCCACACCTCCAATTTACTAATCCTTCCCTTCCCACACGGTCTTGCAAAAGTACTTGAGGGAAAAAATAAAAAAAAGATTGGTTCAAGAAAGTAAAAACCTTGCCGCAGTTTGGCTTTAGCCCCAGGTGCTAGCTAGCTAGCTAGGGAGCTAGCTCCCATGGTACTCGTTTGCCTGCTAGGGAGCTAGCTAGCTAGCTAGCATCATTACTTTCTGGACCTGGATTTACCATCTCTGTTCAAGAAGTAATGATTATACTCCTTTGCATGCTGTGAATAAAAGTAAAAAAGTACAAAAACCAGGTATGTGACTTGAGTAACCAATTTTAGGACTTGCTTGGCTAGGGCATCTCAAGCCCGAGCTAACAACCCAAACAGTCCAGTTGGACCAATTCAATGCCCTGAGAGTGCAAGAGTTGCAACTCAAAGGTAAGAAATAACCAAATACGGCCACTTCATCTGTCACGATAAAACCCACAAAGACAGCTAAGCTACGCTAACTTCACAGTTCAGCTAACTGTTTGCTGGTCAAGTATTAACTAAGTGTCAAGCTAACACACAAAATGTTAAAAAAACTGGGTGTGATGTGGCTAATTGTTGTGACTGACTTGCTTAATCCTGATCAAGACATTTGAAAAATTCACTTGACTTGATTTTTGCCACATTAACTTGCTAAAATTTGAAGCTTAAGACTTGATGCTAACTTGTGATTAAAACAAAGAGTATGTGACTTACTCCCAAAAAGCATCCCATCAATGCAAGTCTGTGCCTACGAGCCAGCGAGCTGGACATCTCGCAGCCAAATTGTCTGTCAAGTCAAGTTGAAATTCATCCAAAATGTCTGACCGGCAGCCTGTGACGTCACCGCAGCCAAGTCAGAAGCCCGACTTCAGGAAAACAACACTGGCTCACCCAGAATGCATCTGGAGAGTTAAACATTTTCTCTGCTGGCGCGAAATTATGATAATTTATTGTAAAATATACCATCAGACTGGGACTGGTGTGGCGACTCACTAATTCTAAACAAAGAAGGCAAACGCAGTAAGCAAAAATGGCTTGATGTAGCGTACGAACACAGCATTGAGTGGCAAGCAGAGGATAAAAAGGCAATAACGCCGCAGAAGCAACATCCAGACAGACTATCATGGATATAATCAGGCACGGTATTAAACTGGGATTGCTTCTATTTTCCAACCCAAACAACTGAATTGAGAAGTGTTTATTTTTTATTTTTTTTTAGCTGTGCAGATTATGTCGAACCACGACAAAATGTTAATACAGTGAAGTCCTGCTACATCGCGGTTCGCGATCACTGATTTTCAAGCGAGTCTTTTTTTTCCCCACCATACAAGCAAGTCCAAATTTAGAGTTGCGCACCTAAAGTGTAGTGCCATATTTTGCTGTTTAATATTTTAGTTGTTGTTTTCAAAGAGCAGAGATAACAAAGTATCTGCCCATGAGTATTGGTTTGAAAGTTTAGAATCACCGTAACGTCTACACTCATTTTCATTAGCTTGTCTATGGCCTTTCACATTATGAGTTAGCATTCAGCTGGCGGACTCTGCCAAACTCTCCAATTTGAGAATTTTTGTGTGTAACATACGTTTAACTCATTTGCTCCCAAAAAACGTATAAATATGTTCTATTTTAGATGTTTTAAGTGTCCCTAAAGACTTATTTATATGTTGGGGGGGGGGGGGGGGGCAGAAGGCTTTGATGCAGCCTCTCAATTGCAGAGAACGGTTGAAGAAATGGTAGTTATTACAAAAACGGCCAACAGGCAGAGCATAGGAAATGAACCAGGGCCATGTTGAAAAAAAAAAAACCCTAAATTACTCAGAATTCTAAATAGATTTGTGAATAATGATGAAACTGAGCTGTATTCTAATGCTAATTGCTGCAAAACGGAAACCGATACAAATGTAGAGAGACTCTAATCTTTCTTTTGGTAGGTCCCATGTTTTTATAGCAATAGAACACATTGCAAAATCAGTCCAAATCCAGTAAAGCAGCCGGGAGCGAAGTGGGTTGCTTCAGTCAAAATGGCTGCGAGCGAAAGAGTTAATTGCATTTCGTTTAATGTGTCAGTTTCACAGCAAACTTCAACTGGAAATGACAATGAAACGCTTGAAGCAAGCACGCTGTGCATCTCATTTGCGGGGCCGTGTGATCATCTAATGTTTGTTGTGAGAACGGGTGAAAAAGAACATTTTTAAAAGTTTCACGTTTGTGAGAGAAGAGTAAAGCCATTTTTAATGTATACTGTGGATTTGCATTGGTTGGGTTTACGGTGCAAGCCGCCTCCCCCCATCCCCAATAAACCACGGTTGACTGCATCCTACATGTTCTCCTAAATTGCTACAAGTACATCCAACCAAAACTACAGGATTAAAAAAAAATGTTTTTCTCGCTAAAAACCGCACACACGCGTACATCCGTGTAAAAGCGCCATACCCCAAACATGCATATATTATAAAGCGTAGCAATCACACCGAGGCGTTGCCGCGGCAGCCGATTCTTCTCCGAATCCAGACCGAGCATAAAAAATGCAGGAGGGGGACGAGGAGGAGGAAGATGACAGAAAGGAAGAAAACTGCAACACACACAAATGAGAGGCCGGACCAAATGGCTGAAGGGCTGCTTGGATAATGCATTAGACAGAGACGGCACTCAAAACAGCCGCGCCAAATGTCCTTTTTTCTGACAAACACGCGCACACACGTTCACCAACCTTCACTCAAGCAACAAATATTTACCCCAAAATAAGTACATGTCGGTCCCATCCAAGCCGATGCTCTCGAACCGGAATAGCGCGCTGCGCATGCTACATTGGATCAAAGATGGATGCACGAGTTGACGGCCAACGTTGAAAATGTGTGTCATGCGCTGTACACTTGCAGCAACACATGAAAAATGCAGCGGGGGAAATTGCAAGCATAAGTTCAGACATTTCAGAGTCGGACCCGCTCGCTCGAAAAAAAAAAAAACTGCCACCGTCAGGACATGTTTTCACTGCCATTTATTGGATGCATGGATAGATAGACAAAATTAGTGATCGTGATATCTTAGCTCTTTGACTGCCAGACGTTTTCAGAAAAGGGATGCCGTGGGTGCCAACCGATTTTAAGCATTTTGACTGATCTTTCAAGGTCCATAGAAAATTATGTGTTTGGACTATGGAAACACACATACTGCCAAAACAAGATTGGACTCTCATCTTCCATCAGAAAAAAAAAGTTTGTTCCTACCTTATTCCGTTTTTGAGTAATCAACAATAGAAAATGGTTAGTTTCACCTGTTTTGAAAAAAAACGTCTTTTAACGTCTTTGGCACTCCTCCATAGGATTTTACGAAACGTTATTTAACGTTTTTGGCAGTCAAAGAGTTAGTGGGAATTTTTGTTCAACTATTAACATCGGATCATCAAAGAGATTTCCACATTTTAGGTCCATAATTGAAAAAACAAAAAACAAAATAGGAGGCAGAATATTCCAGAGCGCTGACAGAACGCAAGTAAGCACATTTGTGCGCCGGGGCATTAAAAGCTCTTTCTTCTTTCCTTCTTTGACGTGTCACAGGTGCATGTGACAGCATTAAAAATAGATGCCTTGCGTTTACATTTTCATGGATGCTAAACTGCTGAATGCTCACTTGCCAAAGCATGAATACGACAAATGTACCTCTCAGGTTATGTTTTTTTTTTCCCAAAATAGCATTTGCGATTTCTATAACATGATGTGACTTGATGAATCGTTAGTTGTTAGGGGGGGAGGAGCCAAAGTGTGTTTGGCATGAAGCAGAAGCTGCGATGCGAAGATGTTCCTTCTTGATGTTCCAATGGAGCCGATAAAACGAAAGGAAATAAAAGCACAGGCCGCTCCGAAAGCACCCACGCACCCCCACAGAAATGAAGAGGAGTCAGAAAGCTTCAGGAGCTCGCCACTCGTATCGATTGCGATCTGCACAGCAGCCCGTGCTAACGTGTGGGGGGGATGTTACCTTTGTGGTTTGGAGCGCTGGAACGCAACGCCGAGACACTTTTAACATCTCAGGCCAATCCGAGGAAAAAACATAAATCGACCGCGCTTATCGTGTGTGGCGTACGTGAGCGCAAGATCGTATCGCCGACGTCGACGCGGTGCCGCAGGAAATCCAGAAAATGCAAAGAAGAAGAAAAGGAGTTTCAGGTTGCTTCTTAATTGGTGGCTGTCATAATGACGCTAATTGGCCAAATTCTATGCGGACTGCGCACATAAGGACTTGCGATCGTAGATATTGAACATTTTACGATTGTCCAGAACGTTTTCAGAGCACATCAAGTAGGAAAAATGACTCAGGGATGTGATTTGACCAAAGTGAAATTATTTGAAAATTTAGCCGGGGGTCTGGGGGCCTCATGGGTTTTCCGTGTTTTTAAGTACTTTCAATGCACTCACATGACAAAGAAATAGACAAAACAACAGCATAAATTTTCAATGTATATTGAACTATCCCAGTTTTAGTCAACTCAAAATCAGTCACATTCAAAAACATTGGACTGCCTTTGCTTTTAAAAACTATCACTGAGAATATCATCATATCTAACTAATGTGATTACTAAGTTAACACATAAATAATGTTGAAGAGTTCAAATTTCAAAAATTTCAACTACTAAAAAAAAAAAAAAAAAAAAATCGGATTTTTTTTTTGGGGGGGGGGGATAAAAAAAGCGGAATTCTGCGAATTAGCGGAAAAATCACATCCCTGATGACTCTTTATACACCACACATTATAAGATGATCACTCAGATGAATGGTTAAGAAACATCCAAATATCGGGTGTTTCCTGACGGTGATCAGAAATGAGGGGGGGGGGGGGGGGGGGGTTGCTGTTAACAAACCTCACACCACAGGATAATCGTTAAAGATAATCTTTTAGAGGCAGCTGACAATTGGGCCTTTGTTGACTTCAGGAACAAAGAAATTCGTTTTTTTTATGGTTATGTGTGTACCCAGTTTACTTAAAATATTGAAGACGAAGAACACAAGATGATCTTGCTCCGGATAATCTCTCACTGTCAAATCTGAGAATTGCGTGGAGGTGAAATTCTTCAAATGAGGCCAATTGTGTACATCAGTTTTTATTTTTTTTAAGTTGCCTAATTCTTTGAATTTCTTTTAATTAATAGCCACATTTTATTTAACGCTGCCCCACAACTGCACGCAAAGTCCCCTGTGTGCAGCTAGTATTCCTGCCGCCTCCATCGCTGAATCAGGAGTCCGGCCGGCCTACTGTCATTTTTCTAGGCCAGTCGCTACTGTGATCAGCAAAAAAAAAAAAAAAACATCAAACAAAGCAGGCAAGCAAACAAACAGCAGTGCCCTCCCTCCCTTCTTCTTTCTAGCGGGGGGTGGGTGGGGGTCACCATATGATCACACAGAGCATTTATTCCATATCCTACTAGTGGCAAGAGTATGCACTAGTTTGCTTTTTGTCTTCACTAATAAGACCATGACTTCTTGACATGTCTTAGTAGTGACATTCTTTTCCCACTACAAACTTTCATTACAATGAGTAAAGCACAATAGTAGACTAACTAAGCGCACTAGTAAAACAACTGTCTTAACTAACGACGTTTGTTTCCACTTTTGACTTTCACATACTAGTAGAATGTGTACGGCACAAAAGTAGAACAACTAGCGAGCACTAGCGGAAGGACTAAGAGACACTAGTAGCAACAACCGTTGCCTTTCATTACTGTCTGACATTTTTTGTGCACCAGTACAGACTTTTCCCCCCACGATTGGTTTTCCGCTATTGCACACTAGTAGAACGATTAGGATGCACTAGTGGAACAACTAAGGCGCACTAGTAGAACGATAAATCAGAGAGTTCAAACTGGCCCATGACCGCAAATATAGACGAATTTGACCCTGTTACTGTTTCGAGATTCCCCCGTAACTCTTCAAAGACCAACAGGTGCGTTTTTCCTTAAAGCTATACGTTTAGAATCTAGAATCTTTGAAACCATTTCAAATATTGTCATTTGGAAGTCATCACATTTCAGGGCGATTGCTTTGAGGTTACTTGTACTGCTGTCAATTTGACCCCAAACGTATGCAAGGTACACAAGTTGACTCAGTCGTTACCCGTATACTTTTACAAGTCTAGTCGTCTTTTCTTCTTCTTCTTTTTTTGCGCGTAACTTCAATACTTGTCCTCCTGAGCAAACAGAACACGGCGTGGCAGCCACGGGACTCCTGCATTTTCGCCGCAAAGCCACCTCCGCTGCAGAGGTGCGACGTGGGAGTTCAACGCCGCTCGGGTCAGCGGCCATCTCGCTCACGTAATAGCGGCGCCGACCACGTACTGTACGTCTGACTTTGTTTTTTTTTTTGTTTTTCCTTCTTAGTCACTGGCTCGCTTACAATGCACAAAAAAGCAAAGCTTTGTCAAAGTGCAAATAAATATTGCAGCGTGTCTTGTCTCCCTCGTTTCACAGTGCATTTGCCTCCCCATCATTCAGACGCTTCTCTTTAGTCTCGTGGGTCTGGAACAATTCGGTTTTAGCTAGAGGTCTCTGTCGGGCATCTGTGTGTGTCTTTATTAGAAATTGAAACAAAATAGCATATTTCTTCAAATAGTAGGGTCCACTTAAATTGTCACCACACTCTGACTAACTAACTTGCTTAACTTATTTAGTCCCCAATAGCAACAGTTAACGGGGAGAGCATAGATGTTTGTATGTATGCATTTGAAGGGTCAGAATTCCTGTAACATTAATGCTAATTTCGTTTTCCAAATTCAGTTATAGAGTTAATACGCTTGAGGGAACATTGTGGTGTTTTAATATAGTGTTTGGTTTGATTTATCAGTTTGAAACTTCAACTGGTAGCAGGGTTTTTATAGTTTTGGAATTTTCATTTTAGTTCGTTTTTAGTTGTTTTTTTTTAATTTAAGTTAGTTTTAATTCGTTTTCAGGGCGGTTGCTAGTTTTTATTATGCTTTTTAAATGTTTTAGTTAGTTTCAATATTCGTTTTTGTTTTTACTTTACATTACTTGTGCTCAGAGAATAAAAACCCTGCCAGTTTGGCTTTAGCCATTAATGCTAGCTAGCTAGCGCCGTAGCAGCTAAACGAGCACCATGGGAGCTAGCCAGGGAACTAGCTAGCTAGCTAGCTAGCTAGCACCTGGAGTTAGGTTTTTACTTTCTAGACCTGGAGTTGCCACCTCTGCTTGTACGCAATATCTAATAAACACGATGGTGTTTATTAAATATTGTGCGAAATTAAAACACATTAAAAAAAGAAAGTTAATACTGAAACTGACTAAAACTAAGCATTTTTTTAATCAAAACTAACAGAGCCACCCTGAAAACTAATGAAAACTAACTAAATTTAAAAATAAACAAAACTCAAAATGAAATAAAAACTTAACTAAAATGAAAATTCCACAACTAAAATAACGCAGGTTGTAATGTTTGCCATTGTGTCTTTGCATTAAGCTAACAGAAGTGAATTTTCTGCCGCCATTTACATCTCCAATTTTTGCTTACACATCAATGCGGGCGGGGGGGATGCTCACGCGATGGCCCAAATCTTTAAAAAACAAAACAGTAGGTCACTAACTCACTTACCCACCGTACATGCCTCATACATGTCATTGATAGTAAAAATGACTGGTAATGTCGGATCCCAACAACTCATACGTCCATATTACAGCACAACCTGTCGTATCAAGTGTTGCTACTACAAAAAAAAAAAAAAAGAAAAAGAGAGAGAAGAGAAGAAGCAAAGCCAATTTCAAATGGCCATTTTCAAGATGGCGGCAAGCGCTGGATGTTGGCACATATAGCGGACGGCGAGCGTGTGTGTTACTACCCGCGGATGCTGTTACAAGGAAGGGCAAATCGCATCAGTGCGGACAAAATCTCATCAGACGGATGCACGCGCCAGTGACACCGATAACTCAATGTGACTGTGGAAGACGCGCGGGCACGCGCCGGCGCTCACGCCAGCATTTCTGATCAAGGCCCCCAAACTTTCAAGTGGTTTGTTTTTATGGACAGGCATTGAAACAAATAGGGGGGGGGCGGGGGGAATACAATCATAAAACTATTTTGCTGAATGTAGTTAGTATTAGCCAGTCAAATAAAAACAAGTTATCAATAATAATAAACAAGATCAAATGTGTTGTGTTTGGTCATGTTTAAACAGGGAACTGCGCGAGATTGCAAATTGAAGGTGTCGATATAGAAAGCGCAAATGAGATCAAATTCCTAATTGTTGATAATAAAATCTGCTGGAAACCACACATTGAATATGTTGGATCCAAACTTTCTAAAAGCATCTCCATTCGGACAAAAGTCAAACATTTTCTCTTACACATTATGTTCTGCTCTGTAGTATTACCTTATTCAAATTATTGTTTAGACGTTAGGGGAAACGCTTACAAAGACATCATTACAACCTCTGTTTCTGTTGCAAAAAAATTTAAAAAAAATTAAATGAGCAGTCCATAATGTAGAATATATGTAAAATTCTTTGATCTCGTGGAATTGAATACTGTACAATCGGTGCATAAAGCTTAACACAATTTACTGACGGGCAATATTGAAAATATGCTTTCAGAGAGACAGGCAGGTTATGGTTTGATATATATCAATATTCGAGAACAATATTGAAGAGTTTTTGTACATCTGTATGTGGAGTGAACATCTGGAACAGGCCGAGTACTGATTTGCAACAATATCCAAACATAGACCAGTTTAAAAGGAAATATAAAATCAACATTTTTGAAAGGTATAGGGAGGAAGAAGTGCTTTTCAACAAAAAGTCACATTGGTTGATGTTATCATTATTATTATTGTATTATTAGATTTGTTGCTATTGATAAGGGAAAATATATATATGTATATGTAAAAGTATGACAATATATGCATAATTGTTCAATGTGTTCACTATTAATAATTACTATGATAACCTTTGTTATTAATAATCAAGATATATTAGCTGTATATTAGCAGGTTTTTTTTGTTTACTCTACATACCTACTATTTATTGCGCAACCGATGTTAAAAGGGGGAGGACCTGATCAGTTTATGCTTCACGTGTAGCGTAAATGTGTGGCTCATGATTGGGTGAAACACTGTGAAACTTTCTTATACTGCTTTAACGCTGTGTTTGTTGTTTTATATGTTTTGTCGTCACACATTTACTTTTATAACCAGTCCGTTTTTCCTTCATATGCATGTTTGAAATAAAATTGGGAGATCATGACCACCAAACTTTGTTACTTACGTTGAGACGACTCTAAATTTGTTCTGCTCATTGCAGAAAAAGCTGCTTAACAAATGGAAATACAAGCAAGAAATTCTGTGCTTTTTTTTTTTTTTTTTTAATTTAATGTATTCATTTATTTATTCTTGGCAACCTCTGGATATCCTGCTTTGATTTTAATCCAGAACACAGCCAAATATGCTACATCTTTTATGGGCTTCATTTCCTTATATTAATTACAGAGAGCGGGTTTGCTGCGTCACAATCAACTGTAGCCATAAACCTGTATTAGAATCGTCTCTTAAAACGCAGCTTTCATTTTCTTGGAAGTTGTTGGCATTTCTGTTGATCTGTTTTGTTTTGTTTTTTAAACACCAATTTGCATTGCCTTGTCGGCTTACTTTTTTTGTACGCTCACTACCTTGATTAATGAGTGCCCGAGCTTTAGGTTAATTGAGTTACGTAGCGCCTTGTGCTGCTAGCCAACATTTTTGTTTCAAGCAAGATAGGGATACGGCAAAAAAAAAAAAAAATCTTAAAATAACAATGTGGTATGCTGTGTTTGTATGTGTTGCTGCTCCGAGGCAGTTGTTTGAAGGTTTGTAATTACCATAATATCTACTCTGAGCTCATTTCCGTTAGCCTGTCTTTGGCGTTTCATTTTAGCATCAAGCTAGTGGACTTTTGTTGCTATATCGTTTGGTTGAAAATGTTGGAGTTTAACATGTTTAATTCTCTTTAATGGTAAGAAATGCTGAGTCATGTGTATTCAAGTAGCAGCTTTTTAAAGGTTTACACTTACTGTTTGTTATCTACCCTAATTTCCATGAGCCTGGTGTTTCGTATTACATATTAGCATCAAGCTAGCAGACTTCCGTTATGCATGTGCGTGGGGGATTTCCGTGCTGTTTTCAGCAGCGCCACCTGGCGGCCGGGAGGGACCAAATAGAGGCATTTGCTATACAAAGGACGGACCACAAATAACGTCAAGGTCTTGCTCAAAAGGTTTGGAACGACGATGCAAGGTTGCCTCCTGTCGCATCCGCCGCACGACTTTTTACGAAAGCCAAAACGCACTCGACGCGCTTGGCGCCGTGTGGTATAGGTTAGCCATGGACGAGTGGGGGGAGGGGGTCCTTCCCGGCAGTTTGCCGGGGCGGGTTGATCTCGCTCGCACACGGTTGGCTTGGTTTGAAGGGACGGAGGGACAGATGCTCGTCCACGCTGTCAGAGAGGCCTTCTTCCTCTTCTGACAGCACAAGCGACTCCCTCCTCTTATGTAATCCAACACCCCCTACCACCGCCGCCGCCAACGCCTCCCCCTCGCCACACCGCCTGCCTTTATTGGCTTATTCCTCTCACTTCCAACTCTCTATCGCCGCACAATTCCAGCATGTTTATTCCAATGTGCTTGACTTGTATGCTCATGGAATGTCACATTGGCTATTTGCTGTATGGGCTTTAGAATAGATCGAATCTTCTCGGTGTACGATTTTGATATTTTGATAGGGTATTTTAACCTAAAAGGTTTCCAAAATGGCTACAACTCCTTGTATGTTTATGAGCATTAGATAAGGATTTGCTCGAAGAAACTTTATCAGGGACTTCAATGAGGAATGCACCTGAAAGTGGAGTTACAGATATCTGGAATCCACAAATGTATGCCAACAACTGAATTGTGAATATCTGCAATGACAAAGTCAATACACGTGAAAAACAAAAAAGTGACGACGTTGCGTATCTGTTATTCATGTTGGAAAAAACGAATTCCGCTTATTGCTAGCTGTTGTTTCGTCTCGTCACAACAGTGTGACATAAACTTTGAATGAAAATTCCAACTGTTCAAACGGTCAGAAAGAGTTTGTTGATGTCGATTTTCACGTAGACAAAGTGATCTTTTTTGCCGTACGGTATTTGCTGTATTGTTTTTTGAATGTGTCATTTGATAGTGGATGTTTATGACCACAAGGATAAAGATTTGTCTACGAGAATATATTTGACAATGTCAGCTTTAAATGCGCAGTGGACGATAGCAATACAGACGACTGAAGTGACAGTAATTGCTTACATAATAGCAAATTGTGGCGATTGTGTGAAATGAAAGCAGAGTGTAGATGTGGAAGGGGGGCAAAGGCAGCGCATTTCCTTATCTCTATCCAGGCTGCGTCTCTGCTCAGGGGCATCATTGGAAAAACTCAGCCTCCATTTTGCCCCTGTGCTGCTGCTGCTGCTGCTGCTGCTTCTTCTTCATCTTCTCACCTCCCTGCTCCTACTGCCTAGCGCACACGGCTTAAAATGCGGCGTAGGACAAAAAAAAAAAAAAAAAAAAAGACGACGATGCGGCGGCGGCGGCGGCGGCTCCACTCTACGTTGCCACATACTCGTGCATGGCAAGAAGCCGTTCCTTGAATCTCATGCTCAACAAGCGCGGCCCTTCCCCCCACTTGAGCTCACATACATGCACCTTGCTTAATTAACGCTTCCGAGGCAGCTTCGGCTCTTTTTTTTCCTTCTTTTTTTTATCCACCCCCCCCTCAACCGCCCACCTCCCCTCAACTGTAATGTCATTCATGTAAATACACTGGGACCCAAAACGGAAGGCATGTAACGCGGCGGTTTCATTCATAATCTGCGCTGCCAGGCGCCAACATTGCGGAGGACGCGTTGATTAGATCGGGACCCTTGCCGTATAAAATGGAGTCCATCGACACGAACGCAAGCGACGGCATTTCGTCATCTCGTCAAACCGGGAACACGAGGCGACAGTCGAGTCTTTCCCGTTCTCGGCTTGTGATGAGGCATCTTTACATAACGGCATCCCTGACACAAATGCACCATTTTCTTTTGGGGCCTACGACGCCTGGATCAGCACAGAAGCCGAGGCGTGTTTCCAATCTATACGCATTAGTCATCAAATGCACAAAACATGATCTTCATGTGTGCACTCAAACTGGATCAGTCCTGTTCTGTCCTTCCCACATTGCTGCCTACCACCGTCGCAGTCAATGGGAAGGCCGAGCGATGACAAACTAGTAGGACTACATTGATGGTGGCTCACTACCGGGATGATAGTAATAGATTCACGATTGAATGCAGGGGAGTCTTTGCAAATGAAATGTGCAAGGTCGAGCGGAAATAAATGCAATTAAGCAGTCGTGTTTAGAGCCTAGAATGATGTGGGTTAAAAAAAAAAAAAAAGTGTATCAGAACCATTTCCCCATCAAGGCCCAAAGAAATCCTCGATCTTAGCTCATCTAGATCTGAAAAGGGTTCATGAATGGCTATCAGAACCATTCCCTACGCCAAGGTCCAAAGGAACCCTCACGTTTAGCTCATCTAGATTTGAAGTGGGTTAACGATTTGGTATTCAGAATCATTCCCTAAGACAGGGTCCGAAGAATTCCCCCATCTTCGCTAATCAAGATTTGAAGAGGGTTAACAAATTGGTATCAGAACTATTCCCTACACCAAGACCTGAAGAAACTCGTCTATCTTGGAAGAGAGATCATGATTTTGTATCAGAACCATGTCCTACCACGAACCCAACTCAGTTTACGGGTAAATTGGCATCAGAAGCATTCCCTACGCCAAGGTCCGAAGAAACCCTCAATTTAAGTCATCCTAGATCTGAAGAGGATACATCTGAACCAGTATCATTTCCTACCTCAAAGTCCAAACATACAAACTCACTTGACCTAGTCTAGAACCATTCCCTATACCTCGATACAAAGAAAACCTCCATCTTAGCTAGGCTAGATCTGAAGATTGTCAATGAAACCACATCAGAAATATTCCCGATTCCGCATCAGAACCAATTTCTATGCCAAGGCCCAAAGAAACCTTCAATCGTATCTGGCCTGGCTTGAAGAAGGGCTAGCCTAAAACCCTAGCATGAGGCCGCATCTTACCTGGTCATACCACTCCCGATTGGTGCAGGTGCACTCAGGCCACCATCCTCCTTGTCCACTTGAGTTGTTGCCATTGACTTTGGGCCCCCCTTTGGATTGGCCCTTTGGATTGGGGCCTCCAGGCCCGCCGCCAGACATCATCTTGCCCTTACTTCTCCCTAAGGTGCCCCCTCCTCCTCCTCCTCCTCCTCCTCCGCCGCCGCCACCTCCTCCGCCTCCGCCGCCACCGCCTCCTCCTCCTCCACCCATGTTGCCTCCTCCCCCCGAGGCCGGAGCGGGTAAGGTTTGGCCTCCTCCGTACCCGGGCGGGTATCCGTAGGGCTCGGCCTGCCAGTCTCCTCCGTAGGCCGGGGCGTCCATCCTGCGCAGGGCCGCCATGCGGGTCACCTCATAACATTCTGGGCACTTGCAGCAGTGGTGGTGTTTGTGCATGCTGGCTGGGCGGACGCTGGGCTGATGTCACACGGCGCCGCGACGGACTAAACGAAGCGCAGATGCCAGCGGAAAGGCGCACTAATCACAGGAATTGGAGAGATTTTTTCCCGCCCTCTTTTGTCAAATCCCGTCGCTCTGGGCTTCTCGGATGTGAAGCGAAAGGGGGGGGGGGGTTGGGGGGCTGGGGGGGGAATGGAGATGGAAAGCGAGACGGGATGCAGCAACAGCAAAAGAAAAATACAAAATGGGCACGGCGTCTTTGTCCTCTTGACGTAGAAGATCAAATAGTCAAAATATCGTATACGATCACAATCAGAGGCCAGCCCCGATCGGATAAGAATCCTCTTGGTTCACAGTGATGCGCATATAAATTCATATATATGGACATATATATGGATATATATGTTTTGCTTATACATTATATATATTTACACACACACAAAGACATATAAAAATATTAATATAAACAGACAAGCACAAATACGGATATGTACAAGGATAAATGAATCTATATATAAATATCTATAAGCGTGTGTACAAATATATATAGCTATATAAACAATATGTATAAATAAACGGTGTCCTCCAATGGAAAAATCTGGCTCGTCGACTCTGCGTGTCTTCCGGTGCGCTCAAAATTTGCTCGGCTCTTTTCCCCCTGCGTTGAAACGGGTTAGTGCCGCCTCCTCTTCTTCTTCTCCCAGGCTGCAGAGAGGAGCTGAGCTGTGATCGCCTCTCAGCCAGCTTGCCCTAGATGTGGATTATTCCGAGGGTGCGAGCGAGCAAGGGAGGAGATTGTGACGAGAGAGGGAGAGAGATAGAGAGAGAGTGAGCCAGGAGAGGGGAGGTGGGGGAGGTTCAACTACGTAGCAGCATCCCTCTCGCCCTCAAAGCGCCGCCGCCCTCCCTCCCCCCACGGCCTCAGCCAATCGGCCGCGAGCGCCGCCATCCTCATCAGCAGTAGCGGCAGCGGAGAGCCATCCGCGAGCTGCTCTTAAAGAGACAGGCGCACCTGAGCGTCACTGCTGTGCCTGAAAAAGGCTCACCTATGTCAACGCGCACAGGCCTGCATCATTCTCAAGTTTAGAAAGGACGGAACTTTCCACATTACAAATTGGACCCAAACGCTATGCAACGGGTTCATTTAGTTGGGGAGAAATACAGTTGTCATAATACGGATGAAAACAATTAGACTTCTGAAGAGTTTAGTGAAAATGTAGAGCCGAGCGAGGTGATTTTCTTTCTTGTTTTTAAACTTGCAACCTTTTTTTCAAGGGCTCTTTTCAATCTTGAATGGTACCTGGTTGGTATTTCTGAATGGGGAAGTTTTTTTTGTTTCGTTTTTTTTAATTAATTGGGCCGGGTAGAGTGAGTATTTAACTTGTTTGTGTTCTTCATCAAAACAATATAATTTGTAAAAGTTGATCATGTTCTACTTACAAATCTATTTGTTGAAATTTTTATTTTATTTTTATTTTTTTGCTTGAATGTGTGTATGACAAAATGAATTGTTGATATTTATGCTTGCAGATGATGCCTTGCCATCACCATTATAACCATCAATTCCCAGTTAACTCTCATAAATTCCCACGGAAACTTTGTGAAAATCTCGCGGGAAAATTCCACAATCAAGTCAATTTTCTTGGACTGTCTTGTTGATCATCTTGGAGAGGAAAGATTAGTGTGTGTGCGTGTTTATTTATTCTTTTTATTCTTTTTTAAACCAGATCCACGGCCGGGAAAACAATTCTTTTCAGAGCAATCATAAGCAAACATATATGACCGCAGCTTAGTCTGGCACCTTTGCCTCTTTTTCTTGCACTTAATTAGACCGCATCTACATCCGGGAGAGCTCAGTGCTGCCCGTAATATTGTGGTGCAAGGTGGTACTACACTTAAAGCATGCAACTCAAAATTGGGACTTGCCTGTTTATTATAACAACCAACCAACCAATCACATAAAAATCTGTGATATAGAGTAAAATAAACCGCAAATTCTTTATTTAGCAAGTAATATGACAAACTTTATTTGCTTCAGTGGGCCACAAATCTGGTGGAGCTCATTTGGTATGCTCTCATTGCACGTGTAGTGTAATTAATTTGCATTACTACTAACCCTGAGATGCAAAGCGGCACTGCTGCTATGAAATCGCCTAGAACGGTTTGCGCGCAGGATTGGGTCAAATGTGAACCAAAATGGAGTATTCCCGAAGAAACGCAGTCAAGTGGGGGGGGGGGGGGCATATCTTCCCTTTACAGTGATGACATCAACACACGTGTAGCAAAGCAACAAGATTACACGCTTGGGCTCTGAAGTAGACGGACGGACGGACGGACGGACGGACGGAGTGTGTGTGTGTGTGTGAGCAGAAAGAGATGCACCCGCTCGTGAATCTTGGCCAGCCAGCCGGTTGTTTGTTTTGTTTTTTGCAGTAATGCAATGAGACTGCTGGTGAAGCACTCGTGAATTGATCACATACACACAACGCATAGTGACACCAATGGTGCTTCTTTTCTTTCTTTCTTTTTTGTGAAAGAGAGGTAATGTCACTATTAAAACACCGCATGTAAGCATTATTAATAGAATGTGAAAATAATAATCTAATAATACTAAAAGGCCTAAATGAAGCTCCTAAATTCACTTCAATATATTCACTTCGCACCTACGTTCCAAAAGATGGAGGAAAAAAAAAACATGGTTCCCTGATACGGATTTCCTATAGTGAAAAAATTATATTTTTGTTCTTGTTAGGATTGCGACTTCTATTCTTAAAACAAAAAAACACTGCCTACAACTTTATTCTCATATTGTTTTCTTCTCTAATAATATGAATCATCATATCACATTTCAATTTTTTAAAAAAAGGCGACTCTTTATTTCCTCCGTCATTTAACGGTACATGTGGTAATTATGTTAAATTGGTGTTAGAATTACGAAGAGGACCAAGGAAAAAAAAAAATATATATATAGTCATATTTTCCAAAAATATCAATAAATACATATTTTCCAGAATAAAGAATTATATGTTTATATTTATTTATTTAATGATTTATTTATATTTTTTCTATCATTAAATATAGCCGAATATTACGACTTTATCCTCGTCAGATTTCTACTTTTTAATCCCAACCAAACAAATCTTTTTAAATAATCCGCCTTTTTTTTTCTGAAACAAAATTCAACCTTGTTGGCAAAAAGTTTGCAAAGTCCTGCTTTCCCAGTCGTGTGTCAGCTTGGCGCCTTAAGCGAGCAGGATGTGCAATGCAACTCGCAGCAGGCTTCGCCACACTTCATGACAAGCCAGAGTAGCTCGCCTCGCTTTTCACGATATTCTCTCACTAGTCTCCAACCTGCGCAGGTTCACCAAGTAGCGAGAGTGCAACTAAAAATCAAGACTCGAGAGTGTGTGGATTTGCACCACGGCAAGCCACGAGCAGCCAATCAGAGGGCTGCAGGGGCGTGGCTTGCAAAGCGGCTTGAGAGCAAGATGTAAGCATATTGATCGCGGCACGCATGAGCGAGCACATGTTGCAACACTTGGAAGCAGCCTTGGCCTGGATCTGGAAGGTTCGACGCTCTTATGTATGTAACGAGTCATAATAGCTTGGAATGTTTCATTATAAAAAAAATATTTAAAAAAATGATTCCTGTCTTTTAAATTAAGCAGGGTTAAACTTGTTTTTAATTCTAGGGAGATGTTTAAGGTAAAAAAAAAATGTTTTTTTTTTGTCAAAATAAGGTGCTAATATGCGAGTGCCATTAAGAACTGAGGACGCCCAGTAATTTGTTTTACCACCTGTCTGCGACCCAGCAGGTGAGAATGACTATTTTCATGGATGGCAGCAAGAAGACGCTAGTTAGCTGGCTAGCTAAGAGAATTGAAACCCTGCCCAGCGTGTTTGTCACAATTGGATTTGACGTCCATGCATACATACGAATAGAACGACAGCACACTTTTATTACTGTCGCTATACCGATTCCGATATCCAGTTTTGCAGTATCGGCCGATGCCAATACCGTACCGATATCTAGTTTTTCCCAACATGAAAAAGCTGCACTGCATTCAAGGGCCATTTGGATATCTTGGCTCGGCATGCAGAGAACACATCACACATCAGTGAACAAAGGTGGCAAATCCAGGCCAAGAAAGTAGAAACCATGCCACAGTTTGGCTTTAGCTCCCTAGCTAGCTCCCCGGGTGCTTGATTACCCTACTAGGGCGCTAGCTAGCCTGCCACAGTTTGGCTTTAGCCCCAGGTGCTAGCTAGCTAGCTCCCTAGCTAGCGCCCCGGGTGATTGTTTACCTGCTAGGGCGTTAGCTAGCCTGCCACAGGTTGGCTTTAGCCCCAGGTGCTAGCTAGCTAACTCCCCAGCTAGCTCTCCGTGTGCTTGTTTACCTGCTAGGAAGCTAGATAGCTAGCACAAGTGGCTAAAGCCAAACTGTGGCAGGGTTTTTACTTTCTGGACCTGGATTTGCCTCAGTGAATGTCACAAGATGCTGCATCAAAAGTCCTATATTAGCGTTGTAAATAATGGTATCTGCATGTTACTTGTTAGTACTTGCCGATACCACTGTTTTTATGCAATATCGGCTCCTCTCCCGATCCCGGTATCGGAACAACACTAACTTTTATGTTGAAAATCGTCCTGTGTGACTCATAGCAGGTTTGAGAAATGTGCACAGCCGTCACCTCACGTGCGTTTCCTGCACAATCTGCAAGCCTGCAGTCCTTCCTCTTTTTTTTTTTTTTCTTTTTTGTAAAGACAAACCTTGATGACTGCCGTACCCAATTAAACATCTCGGATTGGGGATGCGGCGGGGTGGCAAGCGCTCGGTGATTTATTTTGGCAAAATGAAAGCGCTGACCTCTGATGTGGAGGGAAAAAGACTTTGGCGTGTGATTTATGGCGGCGGACGGAATTATCTGGCCACTCTTCAACCGAGACGTTTCTCCTTCTCTTTCTGCGCTCGCTGCCTGGCGGGCAAAGCGCCGCGCAATCCGCTCGGCGTCAGCTTGCAGTATTACATAAACCCACCTGGACCGCACGTGCGCGCGCGTACGTACGCACACGCATGCACGCACGGGTATCGTAATGACCCCCCCACTAGCCCGCCACCCCCCCTCTCTCTCAACCACCGGCGCAGACCTTTGCATTGAGTCATTTGGAGGCATTTCTATGACAAGCCATGTGACTACTCCTTTGTCACCTGACCGGATGCCACACCTTATAAGGCAAGTCGGTAGTGGGGGGGGCTTAAAGGGGCAGCTCACTTGCAGCCCGGACGTGTGCAGAAGAAAAAAAAGTAGAAAGCGGGGAGAGGGTTGAGGATGGCAAGTTTCTCTCATATAGAAAACGTTCAAGTGAATCTTACTGGATTTATGTTCAATTTGAAATAATGTCCTGTTATTGAATAGAGTGACAGAAATGTAAACATGTTTTGATCTGATTCATTGATTAAATTGACCAAATAAGTAGAAAAAAAATGCTCAGACTGCTTACTAAGTTATTTGTAGATTATGTTTTTATATCTTTGATCAGGAGGCTACTAGTGTGTGACGCATACCTACTAGACCTAGTAGTGTTACTAGTGCTGCAGAATAGTTTACTTACTAAGTTTTAATTGTGTACTTTAATATTCGTAAGACAGTGATTCTACTTATCCTACAAGCACTCTGGTCATTTTCGTAGTGCACCGAATTGTCTTACTTGTGAGAACAAAGGCCATACGAGTACCTGGACCTTCATGTGAATATGAAGAATACGGGCTAAATGCCGAAAGGGGCTTTGGATACGGCTCAGGCGGATAGTGAAAGGGTCCAACTGACGGTTTTCTTAGAGAAGTCTTCACACGTCTTGCCGAGCTGTAAATGTGCGTCTGAGGAGGTGTCGCAAGCAGGAGAGTCCAACGCAATCGTCACTTCTCTCTGCGCAAGAAGCCGCTACACCCAAAAAAACAAAAGCTTGCCCTGCTGCCAATCAGTAAACTTCTGGCCTGGTTTGGTTTAGCTTTGTATGCTGAAAAAAAAAAAAAAATCCACAGCAGACCATGTCATATTGCACTTTCCTCTTATTGATAAGGTACGGCATGAAATAGTGCCATGAACTGGCAGCACGGTGCAGTATTGGTTAGCATGACAGCCTCGCAGTTCTGATGTTCTGAGTTTGAACCGCAACTCGCTTCCATCACTCAACTCAAAAGCACTTTCAAACGACCAGCGCTCTTTTTTTAAGATGGAACCCCAGGGCAGCAGATACAATGAAAACAACAGAGGCCCCAGAGCTGAGCCCTGTGGAACACCACACACGTTTTTTTTTTTTTTGGTTTGTTTTTTTCCCCACACACCACACACATTCCGTTACACATGAGAATTCATATCGCGCACATCACCGAACCGCTTGGTGTCCGATCGAACCTCGGTAAAGACCCACTGCTTTAGCCACAGATGTTTGCTGCTGTACGTACATGTCATGGAGCAGCTGTTCGCTGACACGAGGCCTATTAATAGCCCGTTTCCACCGTGCAGTCCGTTTCGGTTCACTTCACACCAAAATTTGCAACTCTGAACCCACATTTCACCGCCATTTCGATTGGCTTGTTGGTCAAACTGCTAAATTCCTGTTGAACTTTTCATGGAAATTCAACCAGAAACTACAACGAGCCAAAGCGTCTCCCGACCCCCTCAACCCTAGTAAACACGCTAAAAGTCACCATAAGTGAGGTGGGGGGGGGGGGGCCTGTGTGTGGGCAGAATGGCGATGACTAGAGGGGGCATCAGTGAAGCATGCTGCTCAACACAAGCGGGAAGGGGAGGGCGGGATGGAGGGAGTAAAAATAGAGAGAAGAAAATAGACGAGACGCCGAGAAAACAAAATGTGCCCGTCGGTGCACGACAAGGCAGAAGAACAAACTCTGTTCTGTGCATTTTTTTTGCGCGAGGGGGGGGGGGGGGGGGGTATTCGAAAGGTGGAGGTTGGCGCAAATAACCTGATGAGGTGCGGGTCGTGGAAAGGTGAAGCTTCTCACAAATAAGCACACAAATTAAAAAATTAAAATCAAAAAAAGAAAGAAAGAAAGAAAGAGGAACGAGAGGGAAGCAGAGAGCCAGATCGAGAGGCAGAGCAGTCAGTAGGGATGCAGGCGGGGGAGGAATGTGGTTTCCATGGCAACGCCGGCTGGCCGTTCAGCACCGCACTGCATCTCTCTCTCTCCCTCTCTCACTTTG
Source organism: Vanacampus margaritifer (assembly GCF_051991255.1). Classification (NCBI taxonomy): domain Eukaryota; kingdom Metazoa; phylum Chordata; class Actinopteri; order Syngnathiformes; family Syngnathidae; genus Vanacampus; species Vanacampus margaritifer. The sequence continues at coordinate 27,132,876 of NC_135441.1, read as the reverse complement.
CAGCCTCCCCCACTACATCCCTGCCTCCCATTCACTGCCTCCTCATCCTCCACTCCCTCCTTCATGCGATAGAGGGAGTCACACTCACACACACACGCACACGCACGCACGCACACACACGCACACAAATCCAGCACCTCACTATCAAGCGCATCCATCTAGGAATGCGAGCGTGTACAATGTGCGATGAGTCACGTGCGGTGTTGCTGTTTAACGCCACTAACCGGGAAAAGAAAAAACAAAAAAAACTCTCCATCCTCATCATGTCTTTGGTGCTATAAAACAGCAAAATTCAAACAAATGTAACCAGAAGCAATTTGGGCGGAGCCTTTTTTTTTAAAACTACAACATCAAAAAGAGACATCTGTGTATTTTGTCGGCAAGCTCATTTTTAAATGTTATTCTTGATCATTCATAGAATTAATTAAGCAATGATTTAATATAAAATTGTAATTGTTTATTTTACTCATGTTTGTGTATTTTCTGTAAAATTGTTCTGCAAAGTAAAAAATTTGACTAATATTTTTGTCTTTTTGGAAAGACGTCATTTTAATAATAATAATAATAATAAGGCATTGCAATTCTTCAACTAAATATTTAATTACACAATTATTAATAATTTTAATTTTAAAGAATTGTAAAATTGCTTTTTGTGTATTTTTGGGTAAAATTGTTTGTTTTGACAGTTAAATAGTAATCATGCTCCTTTTAAAAGTTTTAATAATTAATGTAATTACAGTGCTACTGATTAAAAATGCAAATTGCAAACTTTTAGAACATTTGTGTATTTGTTAATAATTAAATTTAATTTGTAAGATTGTTTACTCAAATTATTAATAATTGAATTGAATATAACTCAAGACAAAATTATTTAAAACAGTAGTGTAGGCTCCTATTTTATCAACAACAAGCAGATGTTTTACTCTTAAAAAAGTAGATTCACTACGTTTGTTGGCCACTTTTAAACACATTTTAAACTGTTTTAACATTGACATGTAGACACGGGGGGGGGGGGGCTATACTGAAATAATGATTGAAATAAAATGTCATGCATATATTATAAGCTACAGAAAAAGTGTACCTAAATACATTTCTGAAAAAGAACACAAAACAACAGTTCTAGAAGATTGAATGTAAATGTACTGAACTTAAAAGTTAAATACAACTGAAGTTGAAATAAAAAGTTCAAGCCACCGTAACTTGGGACTTTTCAGGGCTGATACAGTTTACTAATAGTCAAAGAAGCCTGACAACCAATTTTTGGAGCCGAGATTTGTTTGCAGTAAAAGGGAAAATATTGGTGTAAAATTTGGACACACTTATTTTTATTAAACAGCTTTTCAGATTTTTTTTTTTTTTTTTTAAGGCCAACGTGTCAAACGGCCAAGTTTATCCCAATTGTCACATTTTAACCCAGTGGAACATTTCATTCAGTGATTCGTCAAGCTCCACAAGAGGGGAACCATCATCATCATCATAATCATCATCATCATCATCATTTAAAAAAAAAAGAAAAAGATATTAAGCGTGCAACTCACCTTTGGCGCTTCGACATGCGATCGAGTCACCAGGCCACAAACTCGCTCCACCTTGTGATCACTTCGTCTGCACGTCACTCGGACGCGGGAAACGCCTTCTTCCTCCAACTCCTCTTCCTCCTCCTCCTCCTCCTCCTCTTCCTCCTCCTCCTCCTCCTCCGCTTGCTCCGGTTTCTTAGAGAAGACAAGTCAACTGTGATTTAATGTCACAACTAGTACATCAATAAAGTTTTTTTGTCAGAATTTGAAGAACTAAACATGTTAGCTTCCTTGCTGGGAGTTGTGTACAAAATCAGGAGAAGCGGTTAATATCATGGCTGGATGGAAGGTTGGCTTTATTACTAAATTAATCCTTTCAGTTTAACCTGGAATTTTTTCACACAAACCGTATTTGAATGATGAAACAAGCCCTTTTTGAAGATGTCTTAAGTTCATCCAACTTTTCATTTTCTTCAGCAAGGAGAAAAGAAACCGTGGCTCCTGCCTCTCATCGTGATGAGATGCAGTAAATGAATTGACATTGCTTGGGTTCATTAAGGCAAGAATTAGCCACAATTCTCCTTCAAGTACAGCAGGGGGCAGTGTTTAGGGGAAAAGCCAAGTGGCCCCTGGGCTCATACTTGTTGGCGTGAGAGTTGAAGGTGGATTTTGGAAGTGTTCACAGCATGACCACTTTTGCTGTTTCAATTTGTGTGTGTGCGTGTGTGTGTGTGTGTGTGTGTGTGTGTGTATTTATTTATTGGCTGATTTTTGCTGATTTTTCTTCCACTTGTAAAGTTAGAAAAATACTAAAGGACAGGAGAGTACTGTATTGTAAAACAGTTACTGTAAATGTTCTGCCTACATTTAAAATCTTTTTTTTTCTTTTTCCTTTTAATCAGCTGATTAAATGGTTTATTCTGCCCAAATACCAGAATCGGCATCTGCCTCCAGAAAACCCATATATGTCTTGGCCTTCGTTGTTGGTTGAACTGGTATCTATCCATCTATGCCAGTGACGTATAATGCCAGTCATACTCGGAACAATGAAATGCTGTTCCACTAGATGGCAGAAGCGAGACTGAACGTGCGTTGTGTCCCCATGTTGCCATTGATAAAAGCGCATAATGGCTTTTTTTCCCCCCCTTTGCAACGCTTGTAGCGCCTCTGCCTCAATTTGAGGCGGGAAAAGGCCTGATGTTGCGATTTGCCTCTCTTTGTAGCACAGCAAGGAATGTGCAGACTCATTGGCTTTCCCTCCCATCCTCCACCCAGGTGACGACACGGCCGGAATACTGATGAGCTCCTCGCCGGGTGCCCATTAAGCATCCCGCTCTCTCGCTTGCTCTCTCTCTCTCTCTCTCTCTCTCGCTCGCTCTCTCGCTCTCCGTCTCCGTCATCCCACCAGCACTGCTGCAGCCCTTCTTATCAGCCTCACGCCGCTCGGGTCCCCACATGCAGATGGGATCCAGGGACCGAGCAGGGGAGCGAGGGGTGGCTTAGTTGGATGCAGCAAATTAGACGGCAAACAGGGCGGATCACAAGGAAGCCGGAAGAAAAAGAAAAAAAAAAAAAAGCTTAGCGAGGCAGAATGAAGGCGCACTTTGCGTTTGTGTGGTTGACATGGTTCCAATCGCAAGCAGATGACTGAGACGGAAAAAATGAGCCGCTGATCGGCTACAGCGGGGATCAAACATTTTTGAAGATAATCTAATTAAGACATTTTTTAAACTCCTTTAATATAGCGATTTAATATGAGATTATTTTTTTCAAGGCCCTCTTCCCATCTGTTTTTAACAAACACAACTTAAGATGTGTCGAAATTAATCGATGAATCGACAAGTAATTGATTATCAAATTGATCGACAACTATTTTTTAGCTATTTTTTCTTTTAAAAATGTCCAAATCCTCTGATTTCAGCATATCAACAGCAATTGTTCACACACCAGTTATAATTCTTTAATTAAAAATACAAAAGTTTCCGCCTGTAAACATCATTAAGCATATAATTTATACATATATTTAAGGCAAGTTGTAAAATATGTGAAGACTTCTTTTTTTAGGTTTAACAAATTTAACACATGTCTCAAATTTCGATACTGTAAGATCGTACGCCGAGAAACGCTACTTGGGAGGAGCAATATGGCCGCCACACGGCTTCAAAAGTCCTAGCCTATCGGCTATCCAGTCATATATTGAGATCAGTGGCTCTGACCAACCAATCAAAAGATGCAAAAATACTGAACTTGGTTTGTGAGCCAATGAACCAATGGATAGTTTGTGTTTTTTTTAGTGTAGAAAAATAGCTGAACATGAAAACAGAATCAAAGAGACATTATTTGTTCGGACAAGCCGAAAGCCACAACAACTAAATTAAACCGTTGCATCTTCCTGAAGCTGTCGACGTTTTTTTCCTTTTCATTGAATTTGGACTTTGCAGTGCGATGCAGAAAAACAAACAACACTGAACATAATCCATGTGCGACTTAGCACATGAAAGTCAAACAACATATTGCCATTAAGTGATTGACTCTGCGAAGCACGCAAGAATGACGTCAGACTCAAGTTTGATGTGTGGGCCGTCACGCCGTCACGCCGTTCGCCGCCCGCCGTCACCTTGACATGATCATCGTAAAAGCCCGATTTGCGCTTGAGCTGCGAGGGGCCGCGCGAGGATTCAGCCGCAAACAATCCGGTGCACAGGACGTCAAATTCAATTCATGCTTGGTTCTCATTGGTCCAAACCCGTTTCCTTATCTCCCTCGCTGACTTTGAGCGAGAAAACCTTTACAATTGCTAAAACATGGCGGCACAGCACCACTTTTGTCCAGATGAATTATTTTTCTTGGAGGAATTGAAAATCTTGTGCAATGGCACTAAAATTGTGATTTCCCAAAAACTCACTTCATCAAAGTTCCTCGGCACCAAAATGCCACAAGATGGCAGAAAAGCACTAACGTTGTCTTAATGAAACTCCTCAGTTGACCTCAACATTGTTCAACATGTCACAAGATGGCCGCAAAGAACTGCTGTGTGGAAATGAAGATCTTCAATTTATTTCAACGCAGTTCCACAAAATGCTTGCAAAGTGCTAACTGTGTTTAAATGCAGCTTTTTAATTATAAATTGTGACTTTTGTTTCAGTGAAATGCCTCAATTCACTTCAAAATAGTTCCATGGTACCAAGATGCCGACAAAGCACTATTTTTGTCTAAATGAAGCTCCTCAATTGCCTTCAACATCGTTCCTTGGTACCAAGATGCCACAAGATGGCGACAAAGCACTAGTTTTGTCCAAACAAAACTCCTCAATTGACTTCAATATATTTCCTAGGTCCCAAGATGCCACAATATGGTGTCAGAGCACTACTTTTGTCTAAATGAGGCTCCTCAATTGCCTTCAACATCGTTCCTTGGTACCAAGATGCCACAAGATGGCGACAAAGCACTAGTTTTGTCCAAATAAAACTCCTCAATTGACTTCAATATATTTCCTAGGTCCCAAGATGCCACAATATGGTGTCAGAGCACTACTTTTGTCTAAATGAGGCTCCTCAATTGCCTTCAACATCGTTCCTTGGTACCAAGATGCCACAAGATGGCGACAAAGCAATAGTTTTGTCCAAATAAAACTCCTCAATTGACTTCAATATATTTCCTAGGTCCCAAGATGCCACAAAATGGTGTCAGAGCGCTACTTTTGTCTAAATGAAGCTCTTTAAATGACTTTAAACAAAAAAAGCTAATTGGTGATTCTTTCACAACAAATAACGGATTCTGCCAAATATCTGGGCAACGTGCAGCCTTCTTCTTTGAGGACACAACTCTTTTCTTGTTGGCGTGTGTGCGCGTGTACCAAACTAAAAATACACCAACTTAATGAAAGGACTGGCTGACTTCGTAACGACAAGCAAACGGCCCAGTGCGACTCCGCCTTCCCGTCCCACTGGGCTCGAGAGGCGCAGGTAGCGCACGGCAGCCACATGTGGCAACAGATGTAAACATTGGGGCGTGTTTTGTTAGCAAGTGCAACAAGTGGCGGCAAATGTACCTCGCACGCTTCCTTCTCGTTTTCGTCTTCTTCCTTCAGTGCACTTTGTTGCGCATTCAGCTGCAAGGTCACCTCGTAACACTCTTGAATATCTACGAGAAGGGAGGAAAAATACCCTTTATCGTCTATAAATAGAAACGTTACACACTTGCGGAAAGAGACGTGAATGAGTTGACGCGTCAAGCGGGATGTTTTTTGGCGAGCAGACGACAGAGGTGGCAAATCCAAGTCCAGAAAGTAAAAACCCTGCCACGGTTTGGCTTTAGCCCCTGATGGTAGCTAGCTAGCTCCCTAGCAGGTAAACCAGCACCATGGGAGCTAGCTAGCTAGCTAGCTAGCTAGCACCTGCGCCATTTCAATGCTTTGGATTTGAGATGAGCACAGCTTTTGTGTAGAAGAAATAACGATTAGATGGCCGATCTCGTCACGTCGGTTATGAGGACGAAATAAGCACAGTCATCAAAAAAAAAAATGAAGCTTTAATACACTTTAATGCAGAGTTCAAATGAATCCGATTAGTCAATTAATTGATTGAATAATAATCGATTCTAAAAATATTCAATAATGACAGCACTATTGCTGGACTTGTTGCTAGTGATGGCGAAACACTAAATCTCACATTTAAGATCAATCGGAGCAGGGGTTTAAGCACTACGGCCTGCCAAATTGTAATAGTTTTGTGGGAAAAGGGGCGTGGCCACACCTCCTTTAAACTCAGGAAGTACAGTGTCAATCTTCACGAAACAGGTATAGTTTGAAAAGGATTTCTAATCTGCAATTAGAAACAGTGTTGTGGTGGCAGTGAATGATCAAAATAAAATGAAATAAATATTAAAAACTTTTATTGTTATTTTATATGACGAGATTCAAATGCAGATTTCTTGATTGAGGGCAGAAAACCTAACCACTATGCCAGTGTGCTACCAGGACAATGATACGGTCGTCATTGGAGTGTTGTTTTACTGAGACTTGTCATTTTCATTTTCATTTTTATTTTTTGGTGCTCGGTCCACAACAGCACTTGGCTCAATGAGCAGCCGGCTGGCCCGCTGAGTGGCGGGCCTTTGATAAGAATGCACTTGGACAATTTTGCTGATGTCACACACGGGAGCTGACATAAAGAGGTTAGCGGGAGACCGCGTCAACTTTTTCCAAAAGTTCAGCGCCGGGGCAAAGCGCTTTGATAGAAGTGCCAAATCCGGGTCCAGAAAGTAAAACTCCTGCCACAGTTTGGCTTTTGCCTCAAGTGCTAGTTAGCTAGCTAGCTCCCATGGTGCTTGTTTACCTGCTAGGGCGCGAGCGAGCTAGCTAGCTAGCTAGCAAGCAGCCATGGTGCTCGTAAACTTCTTGGGAGCTAGCTAGCTAGCACTAGGAGCTAAAGCCAAACTACGACAGGGTTTTTACTTCCATAAGTGTTAGCATTACGCTAGCGACCCTAACAGGAGCTAACATAGAGTACTGCTACAGAGCAGAGGTGCCAAATCCAGGTCCAGAAAGTGAAATTCCTGCCACAGTTTGGCTTTAGCCTCAAGTGCTAGTTAGCTAGTTAGCACCCATGGTGCTCGTTACCTGCTAGTGAGTTAGCTAGCTAGCATTAGGAGCTAAAGCCAAACTGTGGCAGGGTTTTTACTTCCTGTACCTGGATTTGCCAGAGATGCTTTTTAAGTGTTAGCGTTAAGCTAGCTGCCCTAACAGGAGCTAACAGAGTACTGCTACAGAGCAGAGGTGGCCAAATCCAGGTCCAGAAAGTGAAATTCCTGCCACAGTTTGGCTTTAGCCTCAAGTGCTAGTTAGCTAGTTAGCACCCATGGTGCTCGTTACCTGCTAGTGAGTTAGCTAGCTAGCATTAGGAGCTAAAGCCAAACTGTGGCAGGGTTTTTACTTCCTGTACCTGGATTTGCCAGAGATGCTTTTTAAGTGTTAGCGTTAAGCTAGCTGCCCTAACAGGAGCTAACAGAGTACTGCTACAGAGCAGAGGTGGCCAAATCCAGGTCCAGAAAGTGAAGTTCATGCCACAGTTTGGCTTTAGCCTCAAGTGCTAGTTAGCTAGCTAGCTCCCATGGTGTTTGTTTACCTGCTAGGGAGCGAGCTAGTTAGCACTAGGAGCTAAAGCCAAACTGCGGCAGGGTTTTTACTTCCTGGACCTGGATTTGCCACCTCTGCCACGGAATTAGCTTATGGTATCATATTGAAATCTGATTTTTGGTATCTGTACTGTTCTTCTCCTTAAGTGCAAAGTCTGAGTACTTTTCTTGGTTCTCGCTGCTGTTTTCAGACGTCAGGCCGCTCGCTCAAACCGGCTACAAAAAAAAACATTCCCAAATAAATGGGAAGTCGTCCAACCCTAACAGACCACATGCATTCCTTTCCATGGAAGAAAACTAACATCATCTTAGCCAGAAGACCTTTTTTGATGTCACGGCAATGACTGATGAAAAGTCGTTTTTTGGGCGGTGGAAGCTTATCCCTTCCTCAAAAAGACCTTACATGCAGGATTAGCGTGTTTTTATGTCCTGGGCCTCCTCTTGTTGTCATGCGTCCATTCAGTAGGAATGAACTTCTCTCCTTTGCTTGTTTGGGGGGAATGTCACAAACAAGAACGTGACCCCCGTCCTCTATAACAAAGTAAAACATTCAATGGAAAACTAGGTCACAAATACAAGCCCGGCCAGCCCAACCGTTCACCCGCCCGTGGCCCACCCCCTCAATAAAATATTCTCTGGGACGTTTAAGGTCTCGTGTAATTCAACATGGGGATCCCCCCACCGCAAAGCAAGCGTCATTCAACACCCCCCCCCCCCTCACTTTTGCTGGAACAAAAGCGCGGATGCACAGTTAAGGCAGCTTTTGTTCTTGACAGCGCAACCATGCAACAAGTGGACAAGCGGCGCCTCCCACACGTATCCGACACTCGCTTCGCAACAAAAAATTGATGAGGAAAAAATAAAATAAAAAAAACATAATACCAAAATTTTTTAAAATAGAACGACTTTTTTTTTTTTTTTATCAATTTTAAAATTGCAAATGTATTCATTAAAATTTAAATAATAAAAAAAATACAATGAAACAAATCAAAATTAAATATAGTAATATAGAGAGGAGTGAATTGCAAAAACAGTAGTTGATGCTGATGCCCACAAAATTTTAGCTATTTTGCATCCGTTGGGGCCAAAAGCAACGGGAAGCAGTTGAAACAGAGCCGCCACCGCCCCACGTGGGCCCGGCCGGGCAAGTCAAGGCGAGTAGAAGCAGAGAAGATGAAGACGGCTGAGTAATGTTTACACTCCGTGATGCAAACCACATCGTCGCTCGTTTGAAGGCCAGCACGTCAAGAGAAGCGGCGGATGACCACAACAGGCCTGGCATTGGCAGTGATCGGCACAGATGCCAAAAAGCAGGTGGATTTAGTTTTTTCTACCCGTCTGCCTCGACCTGCTCACTAATGGAACATTCTTTGGCAAGAATGTTTGGAATCCGTCATGGGAAAAAAAAAAATCCTTGCTGCATTGCAATGACTACAGTCTATTAGGCTTAGACATTAACAACCCCAAAAATATGCTTTGTTTTGTATTAAATAAATAAATGTTGTTTGGGAGTTTATACATTTGACCCAACTTTTTGGACACAAACTGGAAAAGAAAATGAGCTTTTTCTAAAAACAAGCTTTTTTTTTTTTTACGCTAACCATTTTTGCTAAGTTGCGACATCACAAACTACTACTAAACAACAAAGCTAGTCTAAGAAAGGGGTTTTGATGGCAAGAAGATCATTTGTTTACAGATAAGCAACTACAAAAAAGCAATGTTGACTAGGGCTGGGTTTAAAAAAGTTGAATAATTGATATCGAATTGATTTTCCTTTTCGAGTCATTCATTGTCTCATTTTGAATCGTAATTAATCGCACGACTTCATTAGCTAACTCACGATTAATCACAAATTTTATATCTGTTCTAAACGTACAATAATTTTTGTTCTAGGTTTTCATAATCTTTTTAACAAAGGTGGGGAAAAAAATGTGACACTAATAGAAATAGTTCAAATGAATTTTTGACGTCTATAGCCGTCAATGGCAGAGAATGAGTTAATAACAGTTTACAACAGATTATCCCTGGTTTAGTTCCCAGAGTCGTGATATGTTGATTCTGCTGATCAACTATTTTCCTTAGCACATTTTCTAAATAAATGAGCTTAGCTTATCTTTAACAAAACAGATGGATTGTTTTTTTGTGTGTTTAATAAATTGAAGTTGAAGAATGTCAGCCCTTGTGAGAAAAAATATGGATGTCCTGTCCCTGATATTGAAAAAGCCTTCTGTAGAAAGTCTACATGTGCGTTGCGGGAGTAGTCACATTTACTCCGAAGGATGACTACTGCTCTCTAGAAGTGCGGTGATACAAAGGAGGCCGATTGTTGTCCACCGCCCAGTCCAGGAAAGGAAAGAAAATAAAAAAATCATGACGTGAAAAGTCTGATCTTATTATTCTATAGATAGGCTGCGTTAATTGTCAATGCCCGACGTACACGCAAGCGTTGTATGCTCTTGTGAATGCTCGCTTTCACAAGCGTTAAGACATGTAGACTCACTTTACGTAACCCCCGTCCACATCCTGTGACTGCCCATAACAAGGAAGCGTGCCCTCACCCTTCTACACTTTACGGTGGACCCCGCGGGGAATATCATCCAAACGCAACCGCAATAGGCGAAAAAAAAACACTAGGTAGTGCCGGTGAATGTTGTTTGAAGGTTTAGAGTTATCATTACATTTGTGCTCATTTCCGTTAGCCTTCCTATTGTGTTTCGCATGATAAGTTAGCATTAAGCTAATGGACTTTAGGTACAGTTGATCATTTTGGTGTTTCAATATCAAATGTTTAATCCTCTTTTGTTTTATGTGTCCATTTTATAGTACACATCAACAAGGAGTGACCAAAAAAACTGCTTATTTAAAGAAAAGCGCCAGTGAAAACATGAGTACCGAGGAATGCTTTAAAAAGTTCTACTCATGTTTTATTATTAATACTCATAGCACAAGAAATACTCGCCTGTCAATAGATTGAGATTCACTCACTGTTGATATTTTTTGTGCCTTTTTTTCTGGTGATGTGCTCTTATATGAAATAAACGCAATGGCTCAATAACATTTGGGAAAATATGCCGTAGCTTTTGTATGGCTTCTCAGGATAATAATGTGTTTAAATGTGTAGGTTTTTTTTCCTTCTCATTACCAAGAAGTGCTTGGAAGAGTTGGCTGCCCAGGATGGCGGACACTTTGCCCACGCTGGTCTTGAGGGCCTGCTCGTCTGGACTGGTCAAGCTGGCCTGGTAGCGTCTGAGCAGAACTGCTGCTCGCTCCGTGTCTACAGAAACACAAAAAAAAACGTCACATTACGGTTTACATCGACTGGCAGAAATCAGCGGCTGTGAACTCCACCTGCAGATTCCATACTTTTCCCTTCACCTGATTTATTCACACCTGAACGCATCACTTAACCCCACTAACCTGTCTTTAAACGTTTCTAAAGTGTGGCCAATGAGCAACAACAACGCTAGTTGACACATCATTAAAGTTCACATTTTTGGGGGATATGCCTAGATATTAACATACAGTACAAGTGCCCACAAAAATAGCAACAGTTCAGTATAAATCTGCTTGGCTGTGAACTCCGTCGGCATATTCGACACTTTTCCCTCCATCTGAAGTATTCGCACGGAACACACCTGAACGCACCATCAAAGCACCTGAATGCATCATCATCCTGTCTGTAAACATTTCCAGTTTGGAGAAGACCACCACCAACAACAAAAACTTGTTGACACGTCATGAAAGTTGCCAACCGCCACTCACCGTATTTGTGCACCATGCCGTCTCCAACTTCATGAATTCCCACGCGTCAAATGGTTTTCGTTTTGTTTTAGGAGGCGAAAAAGAGAGTCAGTAACGGTCGCTAGCTTAAGCAAACGAGCCACAAAAGAACTCTTTCTTCTTCCCGCCCCAAAAAATGTGACTCACTGGTGCAGACGTCCTCTCACTTGCAACACGTGAGAGGAGTTGAGCTCATGACAACTTTTTCACTAAGTTTGTGTCCAGAGAGACGGCCCGGGAGTTGTTGTGCGGTAGTGTACCTCCACCTCCTTCTCCTCCTCTTCCTCCCTCCTCTTCCTCCTCCTCGTCATGCCGCGCCTCCGTGGGAAGAGGATTTGTATCCTGCTGGGTCCTGGCGGGTCCACACCTTCCACCGCAGCAGCAGCAGCAACCCTAAGGTGGTGGAGCCCCGTCGGCAGGCCGCAAAGAGAATTTCTTTTTACGGCATGCTGCTCACCAGCGCTGACGCGGTGGTGTTTTTTTCCTTCTTTTTTTTTGGTCCAATGTTGTATTTTTTTCCCCTCCCTGCCGCAATCCCCTCAATGCTGGAGTTGAACTGGTGGCTAACTTTGGCGCCCTCTAGAGGCGAGATGAAAAAAAAAGCCTTAATGAATTATCGTATTCTATTAGTCTACTTTTTAACCATGTACTATGTTTATTATGTTTAATGGTTTTGAAAAGCTGTCAAAATTACATTTGATATTGTATTTGATGAATTTATATTACATTTTTATTTTATGTGATATCTTTTCACAAATAAATGACTATGCTAAGTCTGATGGGTTTTTTTGTGAGCAACTTCTTAGGATAAAGCTTTTTGTTTAAAAAAAAAAACTCATGACATTTTTTTAAGCACATATCCTCCTGACTACCAGGAGAGAGAGAAAATGTCCAATCATGTTTATTTTTGATATTCCCCAATCTTTGTGAAGTAATTGGAATACTGCAAAAGAAAAATAATCATTTAAAAAGATATATATTTTTAAAATTTGAAGTGTCCACTACAGTGGACATTGGAACCCCATTCAGGCAAAACGGAACTTTGTTGGCAAGCAGTTTAGTGACTTTAGTCCAACAGGAAATATCAAAAAGGCTACATGAGAAAGGGTTCAAAATAAACATAAGTGCCCATTATCTCATCAAATGTTTTTAGAATCGATTACAAATTTATTATAAAACATTCCCCCAATTAATTTTTATTGACAAATTGTTAATTTTGTACCGTTTAGTGATAAAACAATTGTATACAATTACACAATATAACATCAGCTAGCTGTATCCATCCAATGGAAAGCAGATTTAGGCACGGCAAACAAATAAATAAAATCTAAGTGTCGTGTCACAGGCATGCTTTGTGAAATAGGAAACAAAATATATCTGTTTGAATAATTATAATTTGACAAATACATCTTTTCAGTGGATTTTATTTGCCAAGGAGGACAGTGATTTTTATTTGTTTTTAATGGTAGCCTACGATAGGACCACTAGTGGTGCGCGCACTCCCTCTAGTGGCAACATGAAAATACAGCAAGGGCTCGTGATATTAATATTATTATTATTATAGTCTCTCCAACATAATGCACAGTTTCGACACTAGGCTAGGCTTAAATTTAAAAAAAAATAAAAAATCTTGAGAATTTACATAAAAATTTAAGACAATTATTTTAAGACAGTTAAATTATGCACAGACCGATTTAATTTAGTGATTATTTTGTTTAACATTTTCTTAGCTTTTCTTATTTTATCATATTCATCGTTGCCTTTATTTTTTATAATTATGATCAATGACCATTTTAAGATGAGCTCAAAGCAGAAAAAACATTAGACAAGACAAAAGATTTTTCCAAATTTTGACAAAAATATTTGCCTTTTAATTAAACTGGGTTTAAACTAGAGATAGCCGAAACATCAGTTACTATCTCACCACTAACAATGAGAGAAAGCTAAACACAAAAGAAATTGGCCCCTGTGATAAGACCTAAGCTTTTGTCCTTAATGCCATTTTAACCCTTTGCATTACCTTTACTTTTTGACATAGTCAAGACCCACAGGATGGCCGTCGATGCCATCGCCAGGTGGTTTTGCATCCATAACGTTGTTTCCGAGGTTGACATTTACAGTGGAGCAGCATCCGACACTCCCCATTGACGAACCTAATTGACATGAAAACTTGTCACTGGCGTGTTTTTCTTCTTTGCAGGATGAAGACGCAAATACAACTGCGGAATCTTGCAGGATGGTGACAAGCAGCCCGTTATGAAACATCTGGATTGACAACATCTGCGCTTCCCTTCATCACTTCACCAGGGGCCTCCGATGCAGTACAGAACGAGGAGCAGCAGTATCGGAGTAGTCGATGTAGCAACGCGGCTACACAGCTGGTAAGAGCGACATTTCCTTCTCATTCCAGGCCAACAAGTTCTGCCGTTCCTTCTTTGACACTGGAACAAAAAGAGCCGGGGAAAAAAAGTATTAGTGTTCGGTGAGGTTGCTTTTGGATCAAGCAAAGCTAAAAATGGTCATTTCTTTTCACTGCCAACATTTTGTAAAATAACATAAAAAACAAAACATAAAAATAAAACAATGTTGATAGTGTGATTGCAACATTCTATGCTATTGTGTAAATTATTATTTTTTAAATTATTTTATTACTAAATACGTATTTTGTACTTATTCTTTATTTACTTAATTTATATGTATATTTTTGCTAATTAGGAAAAATACCAAATTCATATCATTATCAATATTAATAAATGAATCGTATTGATATTTAAATAATCTACAACAGTACTGTGGACATAATTATTTTTGTTATATTATTTTCCCATAATTCCTATCATTTCCATTTATATTTTTCACATTTCATGGAATATAAACTGATAAATAAATATTTACAATTCTATCACCACTTGTCTTATCTCACAAATTATTTCAGAAAATTCTATTATTTATATTTGTATTTTGCTCAGATTTTAATAATGATTACAATCATTCCTTTGGTTTACTTAAAGAAACTAGCATGCATGCGTTTCATCCTTAAGGGCGTACTTCACCTTTTCTTCGGCAGCAATGACTTTTTCTGCAAGGGAGGGATGACATAACAGAATTAACCATATCACATCAACTTAAAAAAAATAATAAATATAACTAAATATTAATCTCATTGTATTTATGGGCTTACCGCTGGAGTACATACACACCAACGATCAACACAATAGCGAGCACATCCACTGCAATCCACGCAATCGTGTACGTCCGATGATGCTGAAAGGCACAAATTAGGATGAAGTGCTGTCGTGCGCTGTCGCCTTTGAGGCCGTTCAAGCGTAACGTGCCTCTCTGTGACTCCTCCAGTCTCTCTCTTGCAACCCGCTGAGGACAAGCTTGCAAGGGGGGGGGCGAGACCGGAGGAGTGAGCGAAAGGCGCGCGAGTCCTCGCACCATGATCCAGTCGGGTCGCCGCACGTCCCTGAGCAGGTGGCAGGCGTTGGTGGTGACCGAGCTGACCCCGGCGCACCACAGCAGCGAGAAGAGCCACGACTCGTTGACCACCCACGTGTTCACCGACACGTTTCGACTCACAAGATCCCTGTGAGCACACGGAACACGCAAAACAGGACATTAGTACAAATGGACAGTGCAGAAAACAAACAAATTCATTACCCACAGGTCTTTGCACAGTTTTTTTGGATTCAAACAATACAAATCTAATTTCATGTAGGACTACAAAAATCTAAGACTTTCCATTGAAAGGCTGAAATTTTGATTTCGACAATCGTAAGGTCAACAAGGTCTCTCTAACCAATTATCAAAAAAAATGATTAAGTTGATAACTGATTTGTTGCCAATCCATTGATTAATTGTTGCACCTCCATTATATATATATATTTATTTATATATCAACCTGTAAGAAATACAAGGGACAAAAAGAGTTCATTAAAATTCAAGGATTAATAAATATTGAAAAAAAAGTAAACAATTTGAGCTATTATGACTACTTCATCTTTGTATTTTGAGGCATTCTGGATGCTTTTGACACTACGCTGCCGCTCACGGGTTAGTTTTGGTACTGCGTCAGAAATCTGTTTTAGGGACGGTGGACAGATGGTAAAGTTTGTCATTACTGAAATATCTATGCTAATTTCTGTTAGCTTGCCTGTCTATGGTGTTTTACATGATATGTTAGCATTAGGCTAGCTGACTTTCGTGAGACATGAAATAGTTTAGTTGAACACTTTGTGTTTAAATGTACAATGCTTAATTCTTTAATTCTTCTCTGTTTTACATGACAAATAAGTAGAACTTATTTGGACAACTGTGTAAGCAAAAATCTTCTTTTCACTTCCTCAATGTACAGTAAGAAAATAAATAATAAAATAAAAAACCTCAAGGACTTGGCCTCACTGTTCCAATGCTTTTGGAGGTAAGTGTTTGGCGAAGGTCTCCAGTTACCAAAGTGCTCGTTACCTGATTTGTGCTGCATTCAATTTGCTGTATTGCAGATTGAGGTGGTTTCCTCCGTCTTGAAACATGTCGTGTTTGTTATTGTAGACGTGGATGAAGCCCGGAGCGGCTCTTTTTACATAGTCTCGTTCTCCAGGAGGAAGCCACAGGACCTGGACAAACAAACGAGACAATCGCATGAGAAAATTGTTACGGGGCTCTCCCGGTTATTAAGGATGAAGATGAAGCAGGAAGTGTTGATCATCACCGGCCGATAACGTTAGCTTTTTGAGCAGAGCTCAATACTGCCCAACATGTTGTGGCATAATGTGGTACTGCAACGAGTATGTGCAAATCTAAACTGGAACTTGCCTGTGTACCGTGTATTGTAAAAAGACATAAAAACGATTGCTTATTGACATAAAAAACTATCTAGCACCAGTGATGACCCACTATATAATGGCAAAACACTATCTCGATAAATTTGTGTGTCGTTGCTTTATATTATATTGCTGTAACTATGTCCAAATCCTGAGCATGTAAAGAAAACCGATCGGAGGACTGGATGGAGTACAATTTGCGAAATGAGTTTGAGGCCTACCAGGCTTGGGTCCAGGTCAGACATCAGGATGGTTCTGACCACATCCACCGTGTCGTTCTCCTGGTCGGGACTGTACAGGTCGAACATGACCGAGACGTTGTGGCTCTTGGCGAGGCGCAGGAGCTGCAGCAAAGACGCCACGCTCTGATTTCGGGCCTCTTCTTTATCCTCCGCAGGGAGCTGGGACAATGAGCGGAAAGGATCCGTCTGGAAAACATTCAACGCAGATGACCATCGATGCAAACGTGTGCAGTTTATCAGTGGTTGTCAACATTTTCGTTTCCCCCCCCCTAAAAATTATGGATTACAATTGTAGCGTTTTGATTTGTTTTTTCACAACAAAATAGGTCCTTAATATGAAGTGGCTTTTTTTTTTCTGATGCAATTACAACTTTTTGAATTCCTATTTTTTTCTTAAAAATAGTCCACTCCTTTATCCCTATGACATTTAATCCCCCCGTACGTCATCACGTGCGCGGTGAGCGCTCACCTGTAGGAACCATTGACCCGCGTTGAGACGTTGCAAGTCCTTCCAAGTCAGCTCGGTGCTCGCGTTGAAATCTTGGTGCGGAAACTTCTCTTCGACGTCGCTCGTTCTCCTTAAGAAGCCCGAGTCCTGATCGTGCATCAAGAATGGAATCCTGTCCTTACTATAATATGCAAACAGAATTATGGAAAGAAACAAAAGAGAATCTTGAATTAGTGTGAATCGTCTTAAGATTTGTTCAAGATTCAAGATGTGTATTTGTCATGTGCACACTAAAAGCAAAATGCTAGTGCTGAGAAATGAAATTCTTACTTTGCTGGTTGACAGATTGTGCTGCCATTTGTTCAGGATATTCAGCAGTATTTTGTCAAATACAATTAAAACGTTAAATATATATATTTTTTAAATATGACTTTTGGGAATACAATTTTCAATAAAACAAAAATAATTGTACTTTTTTTTTTTACATTTACTACAATACAATGCGACTTTGTATTTCTTCTTAAATTAAATAAATAAATGACCAAATGTCTATATTAATACATTCATTAAAACTATAACAATTATTTCAAAAAACTAAAATGAGTAGTCACCGATACCAAGTATCAATACCACAACAACTTTTGATACACAACATTCCGACACCCCCAAAAAATAACGTCAGCTCTTTTTCAAGAAAGACATAGATCTCAATATAACATTTTCCCTAAAATGCATGCAATTAATGGCAATTTTCAATTCCTCAAATTTCTCATTTCTACTTCCTGATTGCAAAACGGCCACAAGATGATAATAATAATGATGCCGGGTATCAGTACTGGTCTATCCCTATTTTAAACGAAAATTCTAAAAATAAAAAAAAACACCTGATCTGCACGTCTGTCTCAAAGGCCATCACGCCGCATTGGAGGCTCCTCTGGAACGACATCATCGTGTTCTCGGGGGCCAACTGAATGCAATTCGCCATATATGGTGAGACAGACAGACAGACAGACAGACAGACAGACACACACACACTGTTGTGCCAAGTAACACAATGCCATGCAACGTGTTCATCTAAGCTTGATAGTGAGCCAACGGCAAATGCGTATAACGTGTATAGTGCTCCTCCATACATCTCCGCCATATTGTGGTTCACATGTGAGCCATGAGGAGGACGCGTGGCGCAACGCCCGTGAACATGCGACGCCCATATTTGGCGGCGAAGGCGCTGCCGACGACATCGGGAGAATACGCCAGGACGTACGCTCACCATGGGCGCGCCTCGGTGGCCGATGAGCTTCGGCTTCGGAGGCAAGTCGTGGTGGTCCATCAGACAAGGCGAGTGGACGAGTAACGGGCACAGGAGGACGGCTGCTGACACTGCGGCGTACAACGACGCCATCAGGAAGCGAGAGCCTGGTCAAAGGGAAAAAACGTGGCAGGCAATAAATGGACACTCTGGATTTGTACATCCTTATTGTCCCAATGCACTTTTTTTTTTATCTCATGGCGCACTACCAAACAAGAATGTCATTAAAAAAGTATCTCTAGGTGCTGCTTTTCTGATTAGCAAATCAGAGTACAATGGGCCCAGCAGTTACTTCTTTTTAAATGGAAATTGGACAGCAACGTACCACAAGATGGCAGCAAAGCAGTACTGTTAATTGAATTACGCTCCTATGTAGTTCTTTGGCAGACAGATGCCTCAAGATGGCGACGAATAGCTACTTTTTTTTTTTTTAAATAAAGCTCATTAACCCACATCCACATAGGAACCAAATGCCACATGGCGTCACTTTTGTCTTTAAATAAAGATTCTCAACTTACTTCCACATTGGGCCTTGTCACTGAGATACTTGACGGCGCCAAAGCACTACTTGTGTTAAATGAAGCACCTCAACTCATTTCAACATAGTTCCTTGGCACCACGAAGCCACACGATGGTGATGACTTTTCAAAATGAAGCCCTCGGTTCACTTCCACATACATTGGTGGCACCAAGAGAACGCAACATGGCGGTAAAGCATGCATTTTGTCCAAATGAAGCTCTTTTTGTCAACTTCATTCAAAATAGTTCATAGTCACCGAGATGCCACAAAATTGGGACAAAGCCTCACTTTTGCCTAAATGAGGCTCCTCAACTCATTTCAACAAACTTCCAAGCCACAATATGGTGGTATTGTTTCATCATTTCAAGTATTGGACAAATATTTGACTAATTTAAGCGTTTCCCTACATACAATACAACATTTTGTGCAATTTGATGATAGCAAGATTTGCATAGCATACATTTTGTTTTGGCCGAATAGAATCCCTCGAAGACAAATGGGCTCAGCAGAACCAAACCTCCTACAGCGCCGAACTGCAGGAAAGGAGCAGTCGCCTTCCAAAGCATAAAACACATGAACCACATTCAATGCAAAACATACAGTTAGCATCTGGCTATGGCGTTCAAGACATTGTGAATTCCGTTACAGGCGCAACTACCTGGAGCGAGAGAAGAACAGTGGGCCATTCTCTCTTCCACTGGAGGGTTATTCCCACAATTCCAAGAGTGATGAAAAGAAAACCGAAGAATAGGAGGCACTATAAGGACAGAAAAGCTAATTAACTCACTCAAACACAAAAATGTGTTTACACTCTGTGCATGTGTTTCCACATTTTTAAAAATATATTTTTTTTTTTATGCAAGAGCATACAGAAGGCTTTGATGCAGCTTCTGATATGAAGAGGTGGCTTAAAGAAACTGTAGTTATTAAAATAAAAAATAAAAAAAGGCCAGTAGGTGGCAACAGAGTATAAGAGATCAGCCAGGGCCATGTTGCAACAAGCTCTTTTTTTGTCAGTCTTTTCACCAGGAATGTGAATATTGATGAAACTTAGCTTTATTCTAATGCTCAATTGCTGCAAAATGAAAACAGATACAAATACACTTTTTTTCCTGAAAGAAAAGACTCTAAACTTTCTTTTGGTAGGTTTTTATAGCAATAGAACACAATATTCTGTGGGTCTTGCGAAATCCAGTAGTCCAGGAGCAAAGGGGGTTGCTTCAGTGAAAGAGTTAAAAAAAAAAAAATCACTAGCAGATAAAGAAGCCAACTTGCCTTATGCAGCCAATGCAAGTTGAGTGGTTCTCTCAAGGCAACTTGGAACAAGGCAAAAAGCTGAAGAATAAAAATTACACTTACAGTTTCTGTCTGGAAAATTGTAATCAATTATCATTTGATTGATTGATTCATTTGCATTAACGATCCTGTATTCTCACCAGCAGTAGCACACAGTAGCTGGCGAAGACGGCCGAGGTGATGATCAGCACCATGAACCAGTTCACCCAGCGCTTCAGTTTGATGAAGCCGTTCCTAAGAAGAAGAACAATCAAAGAAAGATCGCCAAAAACAGCAGGAAGGCGACATGTGGGGCTTTTTGTGTGATTGTTTTTGTGCGATGGCTTTTGTTTACCAGTTGACATCCTCTTGGTCATTTGAAGTGACCAGACAGATGTACATCCAGGACACCGACAGCAGAGTGATCAGAGTGAGGAAAGTCAACCACCAGCATGCACACTAAAGCGGTGAAAAGGCAACAAGCTGAATCGTATGCGCGCCATCTATCCATCAATTTGGCTCAATAGATCAATCAATAACTTGAGATCTCAAATGCAGTTGCACTTAACAGCTCTCTCTTTACATCTTTTTAAAGATGTGTCATCCTTCGCGGATATTCAAGAGTATAGAGTAAAGATATCTGGTTTCAAACTTACGGAGTAAAAGTAAAAAAAAGTGTCATAAAAATAATCAAGTAAAAGTACAGCAACAAAGTAAATGGAAATGCGGTGTAATAGAAAAAAACAATGAGTAATCAAATGCAAAGAAAACAGTAACAAAACGGTTTTGTTATGTTTGGATTTTTTTTCTTAAAAAATAAATTGCACGAAAAAGGTCAATTGACAATAATAAAATAAAAAAAACGACATTTTTTTTTTTTAAGACAATCCCATTGCCCTTTTGTTCCAGGATAATTTGTCTTAAATAAGTTATTATTACACAAATATATTATAAAACCTCTCCCCAAGTAATTCAGGAAATACATTATCAATATGTAAATATAGAATTTAAACAGTCTCCTTTTTTGCCATTGTTTTTTGTGTGGGAAAATAGAATAAACAAACTGTAGCTGAACACACCACATTGAAAGCACTAAATTCAAAATATTTGCCTATATTTAATGAAACTGCAACAGAGAAACGGAAATTATAGTAGCCATAATGATACTTATATCCATCCAATCATTTACAAAATAAAATACAGTACAATCATTTGTTGCATCTTATTTTTTTTTCATAAACGTAGTATCGGCCTCAAAAGGTTCCTCACTGTACTAAACAAACCTAAAGTCATGACAATGTGCAAATATACAACTAGTCCTCCCAAATGCAGATTTTCTTTTTTCTTCATTTAGTCCTGTCCTAAGTGTTGACGTTTGCAGTGAAAAGGGGTTCTTTGGCAAATGTCAGAACATTAAATGAGCTGGACAGGCTGGAATGTTAATCTGTGATTGCACGCCGTCAGATTTCCAACGGTTGCTGTGGTGAGAAACACAAGGAAAATCCAGCATGTCGTTTTATGGCTGGGCAGGAACTCAGCACGCAACAAATAAAAAAGAAAATCCATTTTCCATAATAAGTCTGCTTTGGGCATCGCTTATTGAAATTCCTGACGACTTCACGCCGTCTATTTTTTGCTATTTACTCGACAGTGTGTCTATGTTCTGATAGTGAAAAAAAAGTTTTACAATAAGATGCAGTGAGAATCGCATATATTATTTGTAGATGTAAATGACAAATGTTAGATTTATATCGCAGCTGCCTTAAATCAACATTAGTTATGACAAAATGTTTTTTTGGGGGGGATCTTCCTATAATCACCAATACACAAATACTGTTTTTATTGTTGAATTGTGATTATGATTGCTACCCAGGGACTTCCAAATGTACTGCAAATTATTCTTGATTGACTTGGGTGTCAAATTATAGCATATATACAGAAAAAAATGGGGTGTTAAGCCATTGAGGGGCCTTCACCTGGATGAATGCATTTTTGAAATAATACTAAATACGTTACAAATTATTTGAAGTAAAAGTGTAAAGTCTAAAACTAAATAAAGAAACTACTCTATGGTTGGGAAAAACTGACCAGTCCCATCTGTTAAAATGTTGCAATACGTAGAACACAAAAAAAAACATTTTGTTAACATTTAACAATTTTTCTCCTTCCACATGCTTTAAAATGCACTAAACGTCATCGCTTTGAGGAAACAAAAATAAGATGACTCTCAAATTTCAACCAAATTGTAAAATGACCAACAACAAAACGTCTACTAGCTTAATGCTACAATCTCATGCTAAACCCCATAGACCGGCTAACGTAAAACCAAAATATTCAAACAAACCCCACAATCTCACAATTTGGTTGGCCCATACGTACGACAAATGTTAGATTTATATCGCAGCTGCCTTAAATCAACATTAGTTATGACAAAATGTAATAATGGAAATGCGGTGTAATAGAAAACAAAGGTAGGTCCACTCGATTGTCTCATCTAACAAAAAAAACAGCTACATTCATGCTAGCAAATATTACAAAACGCCTTAGATGGGCTAACATAAATCAGCAGGTAAGTTACAGTAATTACAAATCAGTACGATGAAGCACAAAGTCCTGTGAAAGGGGTTCACTGTATCCACAAATTCCCACAATTCTGTTTCATAAACAAAGTTTTAGAGCTATCAAGACAAAAGTACGCATAAACGAGTCTTTACTTGACTTTCCCTGCCTTTCCTCAAGCGTTTCCAGCGGCAGCTGTACAAGCCTCGGCAGCAAGTGGTGAATGGCGACATCTCTTCGTGCTCTCCTCCTCCTCCTTCTCCTCATTCCCAGCGTAACAAGTGCATGAAGAAGTTGGCGAGGGACCACAAAGCACGTTCACTGGCTACCCGCAAGGAGAACTGAGCCCCCATTCAACACGTCCACCTATAGGGAGTGAGCAGCAGGCGGGAAAAAAGAGAAGGAGAGCCAATGAGGATTTGGGAGGTATTAGGGCAACCCGTGCTTAAAAATGCTGTCAATAGCGATCCATTGGCTGAACTGACAATAGAAACTCCACAGGAGATTTGAGAGTGCACATGCATGTAACGTACGATTCAGCAAGTGAATCAACGACAATTACAAAATGACAGTTTGAGCTTCCTTTCTCTGTACAGACGTACAGCAATACGGTAAGAAACACATTCAAAATCAACCCGTGACGAATGAGCTCATAAATGATACTAATTGACATGAGAAAAACAAAAAACGTTGATGCTAGAATTAAAATTAGTTTCAGTTAATTATGATTTTTTTAAATTTGTATTATTTTCATCTTTATCATTTTGTTAATGCCTTTTCATGAACAATTCCATTAAAAAAATAATAATAATAATAACATTGCTGTGTGTATGTTCCAGTGTAAAATCACAATCAAAGACGTCTCGGCGGCGACCATGTACGACGTCATCCATGACAGCAAGTACTGGGCCACGTGGGACCCCAACATGAAGGAGAGCTTCGACATCGCCCGCGTCTCCGACTACGCCGACGTCGGCTACTACTCATGTGAGTGGGCCTATCTTTTCCCAGACTGGTCGCCAGACAATCCCAGAGGCTTTTTTTCATGTTGACGCGGTGAAGCCGTGTACGGACGTCCCTGACCATTTCAAGTCATGAGATTTCTGTTGGCACTTTGAAGAGCATGCAGATGGCCCTCCGAGGCTCGCCCGCCGTGTTTGTTGTCACAATTCGGAGAAAGACAAACTTGAGGGCAAAGCCACAAAGACGTTCTCATTTCGCCCTGTCTGCTTTTGTCCCGTGCAGGGCGTTGTCCAAAGCCGATTAAGAGCCGGGATGTGGTCACCCTGCGCTCGTGGCAAGTGACGGACGACGAGTACATCATCGTCAACTTGGGGTGCCACAGGGATCAATACTGGGGCTTCTTCATTTTGAAACAGTGATCCTACATTCTCACACAGCGCAGCTCTCACTATGCAAGAAATCTCAAACAGGCTCTGAGGGGCGACCGTGTGTCTCAGCTGATAAAAGGACACACTAATGAGAGAATGACCAAACTGGACAGAGAGAGGACAAGCAGCCGGGGGAAGGACAAAAGAACAATGGGCACAATAACAGCTGTAATAACAACACGACAGCAACAACAACAGCGTTACTAGGAAAAAGTAATTGCAACGTGATTGGGTGGTATTAATAATTGGATTACAGCCCGTCATTGTGCTGAAGCAATCCAGGCTGGCCGTCAATAGTGTGTTTGCATTCATCCATTTTTTCAGCCCCAATTTTTCAAGAAATGCAAAAATAAAAACTGAATGGAAACGCTAGAAATTCGACAAAAAGGGCCCAAAATTTGCACAAAAGTTTTTACGCTTGGAGGGGATGGATTGTGAAGTGTATCGAAAAAAGAAAAATGTGCATTCTGGCTATGGAAACAGGTTTTGCGAATAAACGCTGACAAAACCGGATACACGTCGCACGTTTTGACAGGATATTATTTCACACGTACGTTTGTAGACACAAAGCGATGTCGGACGATAAAGGAAGGTTTGTTTGGGGGGACAACGAAACTGAAATCTTTTTGAAATAAATTAAAGAAGCGAATATTAATGCTATCGGGGTCTTTGATGAGCGGTAAAACAACAACAATGGCGTATTGGGTGTGCACCTTTTATGTGAGCGTCTGAAAAAAAGATCTGAGGTTACTTGTTTGGTGTCATTTCAGGTTTCCATTGTGGAAAAGTTCAAAGTTGCGTGTTGATGCGGTGGCCAGAATTATGACTTTAAAGTCAGCATTCTGAGAATAAAGTCAGACTTCTGACTTTATAGTGAGAATTCTGACTTATTCTCAGAAATCTCACTTTATACTATTCTAACTTTCATCTCAGAATTCTGACTTTGACACGGACATGCGAAAATTGTCTGTGTCAGTCTGTGTTTTTCAGCACTAGCTTTGCATGGACTCGTGAATTGAATGTAAAGTCCCTGATGAATAGGTGCCGTTTTGGGAGGGTGGAACGTAACCCAAGATGGGACTTGGAGGGAGGGGGAGAGAGAGAGAGAGAGTGAGAATCACAAGTACAACTTTATTGGGCGAGTAACTTTGACACCACAAACGTTTGCTAGGGTTGGGTTGGCTCAGGCTATGCAGCAACTTGCCATTCTTGATTTTTGCCATAGTAGATTGGCATTTGATTATAACTTGAAGGTTACAAATACAGGCGGAAGTTAATGGACAGGATGACTGAATTGTGCATTCTTTTACTGTAACAAAATGAGGCTTTGGTATTATTTACTGTTGAAAGTTTCAATTTAATATTCATTGTAGTTGTCAAATTATGGGGATTTTGCTATCCCGAGTATTACCAGATGTTTTATATAGTGACAGTAATTTCTTAGTGAATTACGAATAATGAACATCATTGTTATAAATTGTCAGATTTTTTTTTCTATGTTCAGCAAACTTTTCAATTATGGCAATCTTTTAAGATAGATTTAAGTTATGGGAGTTTGAAAAGTTCAATTTAAAATATCAAGCCCCAGTGAATGAGTGGGACGTTGGCCAAAAAATGATGCATTTCCACTGCTTGTAATATTTGTCATAGGCAAATGATACTTGGATGTCTATAAAAGATTTGTCTGGTTATGCTGGTTTAATTGAAAATCAATCAATTTTCCACACAGACTCCAGTATACTCGCAACAATAATAATTTGTTGTTTGCCAAGCTGCTAGCTTGTGTTAGCACTGTCTTGGTATCTCCATAGTCACGCAACTCGAGGTGGTGCCGTCATGTTTACCGTTTACATTATTATTCCGTTTACATGCTCATAGTTTTGAGCCGACGACTTGCGGTCAGGTGACAAACAGGTGAAGCTTTTGCAACTCTCCCTCCATTCGACAGGGGGCGATACTGCGCGCGATGTGGATTGTGACGCAAAAGAAGAAGTAGTGCTGGTCGCTCAGAGGCAGAGCCATTGGGTGAGATAAAATGTGAATTTTATGTATTTTATTCGTTCGGAACTATTCAAATATTTGCGCTGTGGCCACTTGTATACGTGGATTATACGAGTGAATTGACGTGTGTTAAACGAGACAAGGTTGGTACGTTTCTCGCTTGCCTTCTAGCTGCGGCTAGCCGCTAAGCCAACTTTAGCGTTAACCTGTCGTCTTGTTTACAAATGAAACGACAAGGCCCAGAGTTTAGTTTTGTTTCGTTCGTGTTTCACCAAAGCTACAAAACTCTAAACGTACTCGTTTTGAATCCTTGCTCATGTTTCCATACACGTGACAACGCTAGTTGGCGAGTTGCCGGTCACGGCAAAATAACCACTGCGAGAATGGCAAACTATAACCCAAGGCGAAGGAATTAGGAAAGGATGAAGCTCAAGCATGTTAACAAAAGAGGGATGTTGTAAGAAAAAAAAGTAATGAAGAAAACAAGACTGTATGAACACAACTTTATTTATAAAAGTGAGATTGAGGAAGCAAGGAGGGCATCTAAACACACTTGAAAGCCGATCCCCTTCCTCGGGTAATTCGTTGTATATTTAGAACTGTGATCAAGAAAGAAGATTTGTGCATGTATGCTAATATATTTCTTTTATGTGCGTGCAGCGACAATGGATCAGAAGATTCCCTACGACGACTACCAGCTCCCGGTGGTCTTCCTGCCCTCTTATGAGAACCCACCAGCATGGATTCCTCCACAAGAGGCAAGTAACCGTGTTTGTGTGTTTCAGCACGACCGCTTTCAAGACTGTAAAACAATCTATATAGAATCAGCAGGGGTTTTTCCCGACTCAAATTGTTTCTACTCAATGGCAGACGTGCCAATGCTGTGGCTCTCCATTGGCTCAAACAAGCACGTTATCTGTGAAGCCTTTACATGCATTTTATTGCTTTTTAAGTGCTCGTTGTGTGTCTCTCCTTTCCCACATGCGCGGGCATTACATAAAAAATGCCGTAAAAATACAACATAAAACAATAGTACCGTGCGTGCAAAAGTTTGGGAGCTCCTGGTCAAGACTTCTGTTCAAGTAGATAATTAAGTATGTTCTTTTTGTCAGGAAAAATGGGGGGGGGGGGGACCTCAATCAAGAATTGAAAGATTTTTGGTTGTTTACAAAAAGTGTTTACATGCTGTGATATTTGCCAAAGGGAGTGGCACTTTTGAAAATATCTTACAATCTTAAATAATAAGGTGTCCACACTTTTGCTGTGGCCCTTTTTTCTTTTATGTTGTTTGGAAAATATAAGCAATGACAATTACGATATTGATGATTTTGTTGGGGCGTGAAAATAAATATAATGTAATATGTTGCGTTAAAAAGTCAGCTTTTCATCATATATACCCGTTTTTAATGTTGTGTTGTTTTAGCGGGTCCGCCACCCCGACTACAACAATGAGCTGACCCAGTTCCTCCCTCGCACCGTGGTCTTGAAGAAACCTCCGGGAGCGCAGCTGGGCTTCAACATCCGTGGCGGCAAGGCCTCGCAGCTGGGAATCTTCATATCCAAGGTGGACGTCCCTCAAATTGTGTGTGTTGTGAAACTGCTTTGCTATTCGACAAGGTTTTAGCACCATCTTGTGGGCATTTCTGAAAGAGCACACACATGTTTTTTTTTTAGCAAATAATGAAGAATAGGTTCTAAAGGAAATGTGCTAACAGGTGAATACATTTGCAAGTAGCAAACTTTGAGGGAACCAAGTAGTGTAAAAAGGTTTCAGAAAATGTTATCCTTGAGGATACACAGTTTGGATAGTGAATAAATGTTCAACCATTTCACATCAATAATTAATTCAAAAGTTCCCCTTTGGGATGAATATATAACTACAGAACTGTCACTGATAGCGACAGTTTACTCAAATTTAACTTTTGTCTCTCAAAACGTGAACATCGCTTCTTTGATACAACATCCAGTAGTTTTAAGTTGATGTATGGAGTCAAGCTTTGACCTATGAAAGCTGCAAAAAAAAAAAAATCCTGATCCAGAAACTCAACTTAATCAATCAAATGCATTT